>NC_030680.2:3291578-3504459 GCF_000004195.4 Xenopus tropicalis | reverse complement strand
CTTCCCTCACAGCCAGGGATTCTGGGTAATATCCCACCTTACCCCATAATCACACAGCACCCAGCTCTTCCCTCACAGCCAGGGATTCTGGGTAATATCCCACCTTACCCCATAATCACACAGCACCCAGCACTCCCTCACAGCCAGGGATTCTGGTAATATCCCACCTTACCCCATAATCACACAGCACCCAGCGCTTCCTCACAGCCAGGGGATTCTGGGGTAATATCCCACCTTACCCCATAATCACACAGCACCCAGCGCTTCCCCACAGCCAGGGATTCTGGGTAATATCCACCTTACCCCATAATCACACAGCCCCCAGCGCTTCCTTTACAGCCAGGGATTCTGGGTAATATCCCACCTTACCCCATAATCACACAGCACCCAGCGCTTCCCTCTCAGCCAGGGATTCTGGGTAATATCCCACCTTACCCCATAATCACACAGCACCCAGCACTTCCCTCACAGCCAGGGATTCTGGGTAATATCCCACCCTTTACCCCATAATCACACAGCCCCCAGCGCTTCCCTCACAGCCAGGGATTCTGGGTAATATCCCACCTTACCCCATAATCACACAGCCCCCAGCGCTTCCTTTACAGCCAGGGATTCTGGGTAATATCCCCACCTTACCCCATAATCACACAGCACCCAGCGCTTCCCTCTCAGCCAGGGATTCTGGGTAATATCCCACCTTACCCCATAATCACACAGCACCCAGCACTTCCCTCACAGCCAGGGATTCTGGGTAATATCCCACCTTACCCCATAATCACACAGCACCCAGCGCTTCCCTCTCAGCCAGGGATTCTGGGTAATATCCCACCATCCCCCATAATCACACAGCACCCAGCGCTTCCCCCACAGCCAAGGAATTCTGGGTAATATCCCACCTTACCCCATAATCACACAGCCCCCAGCGCTTCCCTCACAGCCAGGGATTCTGGGTAATATCCCACCTTACCCCATAATCACACAGCACCCAGCGCTTCCCTCACAGCCAGGGATTCTGGGTAATATCCCACCTTACCCCATAATCACACAGCACCCAGCGCTTCCCTCATAGCCAGGGATTCTGGGTAATATCCCACCTTACCCCATAATCACACAGCACCCAGCGCTTCCCTCACAGCCAGGGATTCTGGGTAATATCCCACCTTACCCCATAATCACACAGCACCCAGCTCTTCCCTCACAGCCAGGGATTCTGGGTAATATCCCACCTTACCCCATAATCACACAGCACCCAGCACTTCCCTCACAGCCAGGGATTCTGGGTAATATCCCACCTTACCCCATAATCACACAGCACCCAGCGCTTCCCTCACAGCCAGGGATTCTGGGTAATATCCCACCTTACCCATAATCACACAGCACCCAGCGCTTCCCCCACAGCCAGGGATTCTGGGTAATATCCCACCTTACCCCATAATCACACAGCCCCCAGCGCTTCCTTTACAGCCAGGGATTCTGGGTAATATCCCACCTTACCCCATAATCACACAGCACCCAGCACTTCCCCTCACAGCCAGGGATTCTGGGTAATATCCCACCTTACCCCATAATCACACAGCCCCCAGCGCTTCCCTCACAGCCAGGGATTCTGGGTAATATCCCACCTTACCCCATAATCACACAGCCCCCAGCGCTTCCTTTACAGCCAGGGATTCTAGGTAATATCCCACCTTACCCCATAATCACACAGCACCCAGCGCTTCCCTCTCAGCCAGGGATTCTGGGTAATATCCCACCTTACCCCATAATCACACAGCACCCAGCACTTCCCTCACAGCCAGGGATTCTGGTAATATCCCACCTTACCCCATTAATCACACAGCACCCAGCGCTTCCCTCTCAGCCAGGGATTCTGGGTAATATCCCACCTTCCCCCATAATCACACAGCACCCAGCGCTTCCCTCTCAGCCAGGGATTCTGGGTAATATCCCACCTTCCCCATAATCACACAGCACCCAGCGCTTCCCCCACAGCCAAGGAATTCTGGGTAATATCCCACCTTACCCCATAATCACACAGCCCCCAGCGCTTCCCTCACAGCCAGGGATTCTGGGTAATATCCCACCTTACCCCATAATCACACAGCACCCAGCGCTTCCCTCACAGCCAGGGATTCTGGGTAATATCCCACCTTACCCCATAATCACACAGCCCCCAGCGCTTCCCTCACAGCCAGGGATTCTGGGTAATATCCCACCTTACCCCATAATCACACAGCACCCAGCGCTTCCCTCACAGCCAGGGATTCTGGGTAATATCCCACCTTACCCCATAATCACCCAGCCCCCAGCGCTTCCCTCACAGCCAGGGATTCTGGGTAATATCCCACCTTACCCCATAATCACACAGCACCCAGTGCTTCCCTCACAGCCAAGGATTCTGGGTAATGTCTTATTTTACCCTTTAATCAAATTGCACCCACCACTTCCCTCACAGCCAAGGATTCTGGGTAATGTCTTATTTTACCCTTTAATCAAATTGCACCCAGCGCTTCCCTCACAGCCAGGGATTCTGGGTAATATCCCACCTTACCCCATAATCACACAGCACCCAGCGCTTCCCTCACAGCCAGGGATTCTGGGTAATATCCCACCTTACCCCATAATCACACAGCACCCAGCGCTTCCCTCACAGCCAGGGATTCTGGGTAATATCTCACCTTACCCCATAATCACACAGCACCCAGCGCTTCCCTCACAGCCAGGGATTCTGGGTAATATCCCACCTTACCCCATAATCACACAGCACCCAGCGCTTCCCTCACAGCCAGGGATTCTGGGTAATATCCCACCTTACCCCATAATCACACAGCACCCAGCGCTTCCCTCACAGCCAGGGATTCTGGGTAATATCCCACCTTACCCCATAATCACCCAGCACCAGCTCTTCCCCCACAGCCAGGGATTCTGGGTAATATCCCTCCTTACCCCATAATCACACAGCCCCCAGCGCTTCCCTCACAGCCAGGGATTCTGGGTAATATCCCACCTTACCCCATAATCACACAGCACCCAGCGCTTCCCTCACAGCCAGGGATTCTGGGTAATATCCCACCTTACCCCATAATCGCACAGCACCCAGCGCTTCCCTCACAGCCAGGGATTCTGGGTAATATCCCACCTTACCCCATAATCACACAGCACCCAGCGCTTCCCTCACAGCCAGGGATTCTAGGTAATATCCCACCTTACCCCATAATCGCACAGCACCCAGCGCTTCCCTCACAGCCAGGGATTCTGGGTAATATCCCACCTTACCCCATAATCGCACAGCACCCAGCGGTTTCCTCATAGCCAGGGATTCTGGGTAATATATCATTATTCCACATAATCACACAGCACCCAACACTTCCCTCACAAAGATGGAATTCTGGGTAATATTCCATTTTACCTCAAAATCATACAGCACCCAACCCTTCTGTCGCAGCCAGGAATTCTCGGTAATATCCCTCCCAGCAGCAGGACAGGAGAGGCCAGGGTGATAGGTATTAATCTGAACCTAACTCCCTAAATTACTAAAAAGAAATCTCCCCAAAAGTTCACGGAAATCGACATACATCAATTGCAATTCAGATGGAATTTTTTTTTTTTTTTTTTGAGTTTTCTAAAATATTAGGCAGCCGATGCCAGGCTTTTTGCTCAACAACCCTCAGAATGTCAGTGACCCTGGGATTATATGACTGTGCGGCCAGCGCATACCCAGCTAGCGTTACTGCCATTAGCAGTCGGACGCTACTGTCAGCTCTGGAACCACTAAAAAGAGAAAATCAGGATTGTGAGTTTTATGATAGGGCTGAAGGCAAAAGGAGGATGTTTTACCTGTAAAATAAAGCAAAAAGTGCTTGATCCTGTGGGGGCAGCTCATGGACAAAGTAGTTTGCACTGTTTATTATGCCCCACATATTCAGCCCCACAATTTATTAAAAGAAAAAAAAAGAAAAGGAACACTTTCCTGGGCCATTCCACTGATAAAGCCTATATACTAAACTTTCCTGGCTCCCTTTCTGTCCAACATCTTCAGAGCAGAGGTGTGATCTCTGATACCTTCCGTTTCAGAGAAGCATTAAACAAAAGCCCCTCTCTCAAATGCCCCCCCCCAACCCTAACCCTAACCCTGACCCTAACCCTGACCCCCACTGAGATTCCAGCTTTAAGTGACCAATGAATAGTGCCTGAACGGGTGAGCTAACAGGATCACTTAGGGGCTGATTATGCTAGTTAGTTTGCAAAACAAAATAACGGAACATTTTAGGTGTAAGTATCCTTTTCCTTATCCCTAGAGATCCAGAAGTTGGAGTAGAGCACTGAGCAGAAATGTCTGCTTAGGAAATTGCCTATAATATTGTAATTGTATAAGAACCGTTGTTGCTTTATGTGTTCATTATACCGAATGCCATGTCTGTGGGTTTTGTATGGACTTAAAATCACAGATTTCTACCTATGAATTGCTTCTGGTTCTAACATGGCACTGCTGTCAATTGAAAAAGAACCTAATGGTTCTATGAAACAGTACACGGGGCGTTTATTTAAAAAGCGTTTTGTTCATTCAGTTTCTCCATTATTTCTTCAACCCGATTTCAGCGTTGAATTTTCAAATTGTTAAAAAAAAACGAAAAACTCAGAACAACTATTCACTGCCTTCCTCAAGCAGCTATCTAAATTAAAGGGGAGTTCACCCATAACCACATTTTCTTTCAAGATTAATCTATTAATCTATTGTATGTCACCCTGAGCTGTAGGCCCAAGCCTACTAAGCCATTTTATACTATGCAGCAAATACCTTTGGTTAAACAGACAGAGGACACAGGGCTCTAACATGTGAGATTGGATTGATTTGTCTCATTAGGAAAGGAGGGCAATCACCTTTCCTTACCCCCAATGGTGATTGCTTGTGTCATGGTGCACAAAGTTAAATGAAATTCAGTTTGGGAGTCTTTATGGAAATACCGGACAGGCCCAGGGGGCCCATAATCTGATGGATACTCTTAGAGTGAGAAGGGAATTGTACTGATAACAATTAAAATGAAAAGATTAATTTGTCCCAATAAAATAGAATGACATTTTTGAAAAATGTCTGTTTTTTGCAGGGAACTGATTTTTTTGGCCATTTCTATTTTTTTTATGCAGTTTTGTTTGTATAAAATTGTTCAGTATGTGTATCAGGATGCTGTGGCTTAATAAGGGCAAAGGCTATACTTCCACCAATATAGTGGTGGTAAAAAGACATAAGGGTGGGGGCTTCCTTGCCGACAGTATGGTATGAAGGTACAGCTTATTATGTGCCCAGAACATCCCTTCTCTGTATATTTGTATTTATACATATGGGTAGGGGGTGCCATAGTGTTTCCCTTAGACAGTACAGTATGGGGGTACAGCTTATTGTGTGCCCAGAACATTCCTTCTCTGTATATTTGTATTTATACATATGGGTAGGGGGTGCCATAGTGTTTCCCTTAGACAGTACAGTATGGGGGTACAGCTTATTATGTGCCCAGAACATTCCTTCTCTGTATATTTGTATTTATACATATGGGTAGGGGGTGCCATAGTGTTTCCCTTAGACAGTACAGTATGGGGGTACAGCTTATTGTGTGCCCAGAACATTCCCTCTCTGTATATTTGTATTTATACATATGGGTAGGAGGTGCCATAGTGTTTCCCTTAGACAGTACAGTATGGGGGTACAGCTTATTGTGTGCCCAGAACATTCCCTCTCTGTATATTTGTATTTATACATATGGGTAGGAGGTGCCATAGTGTTTCCCTTAGACAGTACAGTATGGGGGTACAGCTTATTGTGTGCCCAGAACATTCCTTCCCTGTATATTTGTATTTGGTACAGAATTTTCCAGGGCACTACAGGATTGGAATTCATTGCTGTTACAGACAATTTATTTTATGCAGCATAGTGACAGGTGAATGTATGAATTTATTTGATCTCCAGTAAAGAATCACCGTACTTTGTGTGATTGAGTTACAATGCTTAGCTTTACGATGTAATTAGCCCAATGTGCTGGTGTATCGAGGCTTCGTGTTCTCTTTGTAGTTGGAAGGTGACAGCGCTGATGAGTTCTGCGCGACGGATTATGTTCAAGAGGCTTTTTATTTTCTCCCAGAGAATCTGAGAGTTAACGATCAGCTCTTGTGCACTTTTTTATGTAATCAGCCGGGCCTGAGATAGGTTTCATTTCAGTCTGCAGATCAATTTTAGTTATTAATGCCCTGCCGCCCTTTCTCCCCGTTCTGTACCAGTTTCACGTCCGAGGGGAATTTCTGCAGATAGGCAGGTCGGGCAGGATCCCCACAGGGAGAAATAACAGCAGGGGGAATAAGCAGCCAACCAGCAGCATGGCCAGTAATATAGATGGGTAGATAGATAGATAGATAGATAGATAGATAGATGGATGGATGGATGGATGGATGGATGGATAGAATAGATAGATAGATAGATAGATAGATAGATAGATAGATAGATAGATAGATAGATAGATAGCATATAGATAGATAGATAGCATATAGATAGATAGATAGATAGATAGATAGATAGATATAGATAGATAGACAGACTGATAGATTGATAGATAGATAGATAGATAGATAGATAGATAGATAGATAGATAGATATATAGATAGACAGACAGACAGACTGATAGATACACAGATAGATAGATACAAACATAGATAGATACATAGATAGACAGACAGACTGATAGATAGATAGATAGATAGATGATAGATAGATAGATAGATAGATGATAGATAGATAGAAAGATAGATAGATAGATAGATAGATAGATAGCATGTAGATATCATATAGATAGATAGACAGACTGATAGATAGACAGATTGATTGATTGATAGATAGATAGATAGATAGATAGATAGATGATATATAGATAGCATATAGATAGATAGCATATAGATAGATAGATAGACAGACAGACTGATAGATTGATTGATTGATTGATAGATAGATGATAGATAGATAGATAGCATATAAATAGATATAACATGTTACAGGTATAGGACCCATTATCCAGAATGCTCGGAACCAAGGGTAGTCCTGATAAGGGGTCTTTCCTTAATTTGGATCTCCATACCTTAAGTCTACTAAAAAAATCAATAAAACATTAATTAAACCCAGTAGGATAGTTTTGCATCCGAATAATAATTATTGATATCTTAGTTGGGATCAAGTACAGGTACTGTTTTATTATTACAGAGAAAAGGGAATCATTTAACCATGAAATAAACCCAATAGGGCTGTTCTGCCCCCAATAAGGGGTAATTATATCTTAGTTTGGGATCAAGTACAGGTACTGTTTTATTATTACAGAGAAAAGGGAATCATTTAACCATTAAATAAACCCAATAGGGCTGTTCTGCCCCAATAAGGGGTAATTATATCTTAGTTGGGATCAAGTACAGGTACTGTTTTATTATTACAGAGAAAAGGGAATCATTTAACCATGAAATAAACCCAATAGGGCTGTTCTGCCCCAATAAGGGGTAATTATATCTTAGTTGGGATCAAGTACAGGTACTGTTTTATTATTACAGAGAAAAGGGAATCATTTAACCATTAAATAAACCCAATAGGGCTGTTCTGCCCCAATAAGGGGTAATTATATCTTAGTTGGGATCAAGTACAGGTACTGTTTTATTATTACAGAGAAAAGGGAATCATTTAACCATGAAATAAACCCAATAGGGCTGTTCTGCCCCAATAAGGGGTGATTATATCTTAGTTGGGATCAAGTACAAGGTACTGTTTTAATACTAAATAGAAAAAGGAAATCAGTTTTAAAATCTGAATTATTTGATTAAATCTATGGGTGATGGGCTTTCCGTAATTCAGAGCTTTCTGGATAACAGGTCTCCGGATAAGGGATGCCATAACCTATATTGGTCTCTGTGGGTCTCTCTAAGCCTTCCCCCCCGCTGTGCTAGTTAAATAAGTTGTTGAATATAAAGTGGGGATCTGTGGATCCCAAGGGGAATGATCATGTTTGTATAAAGGCAATGGAGGAGGGAGATGCTGTACTTTACTGTTTTGGGATGAGTCACTTGTTCTGATAACTGAATCTTTCTGTACCACGTGGGGTAATTGTTATGCTGCTCGAGTAATCATCTCGCTTATTCTGTGAGGCACGGCCCGCCGGCAAGGCCTCCCCCCCCACTGCCATTAATGCAATATGTTTCATATATGAATACAGAGTTTGGCAGCGCTGCAATCATTCACATTCATTTATATGTATGCTGTATTTATCTTTCTGCTAATTTGAGTATTTGTTGAAAGCCCCAAAGCAGATAATGTGACTAAAAGGGTAAAGGCAGCAACTGATGTAGGAAGGCCGAATGGTTCAACTGTCACTGACACAGAAGCAGCCAATCCCTTTTCCTGCAGGGCTGGGCCCCAAGCACGGGGGGCCCTTTAGGGTTAATTGTAGTTAAACGTGCAGAGGACACATTGGATCATTAGCAGCCCTTATAGCAAGCTGCTGTGTACATAGCCGTCTGGCAATGGTAGATAAATCGAATTTGTCTGATCTACTTAGACTTTATCCATAGCAGGAACATGTGTCTTGCAGGTGAATGTCTCCTACAGCCTGGGATGTAAATAGAGTTATGTTACAGAATGATTGAAATTATCCATGTATTTACTGGGCCCCGGCACGGAATGATTTGTATGAGACGTGTCAAGTACATGGCCCGTGGGAAAGCGTCCTGAGGCTGGATATTCTAATATCAAAAGCAAATTGATAATATAACTTGATGATGTTGGCTCGGCTGTAATTTCAAATAATATCAAGGTTACATTGGGTTCTATTAACCGGCCAAAAAAAACCCACACTTTCATTCTCAGGATACATCAGATTGTTCTGTTATTTATCTCCAGGGTTTATCAGAGAGAACACAATGGGATCTTATAAATGGTAACCAGCAATTAAAGTAATTAATGTGGTATTTGTACTCCATCGTTGTACCCTGCTGTCTTATCCTACGTAAGATGAACAAACATAATTTGAGTATAACATGTACAGTATATGTATTTAACCATTGGGAAAATGAGAGAAGATAAGGAATATAGAAGGGGGGGGGGATGGGGGGAGAAAGGCCAAACAGAGAGACAAATGGGAGGATTGGAGAAATATAGAAGGGGGGAGAATAGGGAGGATGGGGGGGAGTAAGGCCAAACAGTTGGGGGGGGGAATAGAAAAGAAAGGAGAGGGGATGAGAGACAGAAGGAGAGAGGGGGAAGGGAAAGGGGGTTCGGGGAGTAGAGAGACAAATGGGGGAGAGGGGAAATATAGAAGGGGGGAGAAGAGGGAGGATGGGGGGGGAGTAAGGCCAAACAGTTGGGGGGGGAATAGAAAAGGAAAGGAGAGGGGATGAGAGACAGAAGGAGAGAGGGGAAGGGAAAGGGGGTTCGGGGAGTAGAGAGACAAATGGGGGAGAGGAGAAATATAGAAGGGGGGAGAATAGGAGGATGGGGGGAGTAAGGCCAAACAGCTGGGGGGGGGGGGGGGGAAATAGAAAAGGAAAGGAGAGGGGATGAGAGACAGAAGGAGAGAGGGGAAGGGAAAGGGGGTTCGGGGAGTAGAGAGACAAATGGGGGGAGAGGGGAAATATAGAAGGGGGGAGAAGAGGGAGGATGTGGGGGAGTAAGGCCAAACAGTTGGGGGGGGGGGAATAGAAAAGGAAAGGAGAGGGGATGAGAGACAGAAGGAGAGAGGGGAAGGGAAAGGGGGTTCGGGGAGTAGAGAGACAAATGGGGGGAGAGGGGAAATATAGAAGGGGGGAGAGAAGAGGGGAGGATGGGGGGGAGTAAGGCCAAACAGTTGGGGGGGGAATAGAAAAGGAAAGGAGAGGGGATGAGAGACAGAAGGAGAGAGGAGAAGGGAAAGGGGGGTTCGGGGAGTAGAGAGACAAATGGGGGAGAGGGGAAATATAGAAGGGGGGAGAAGAGGGAGGATGTGGGGAGTAAGGCCAAACAGTTGGGGGGGGGGAATAGAAAAGGAAAGGAGAGGGGATGAGAGACAGAAGGGAGAGGGGAAGGGAAAGGGGTTCGGGAGTAGAGAGACAAATGGGGGGAGAGGGGAAATATAGAAGGGGGAGAAGAGGGGGGATGTGGGGGAGTAAGGCCAAACAGTTGGGGGGGGGAATAGAAAAGGAAAGGAGAGGGGATGAGAGACAGAAGGAGAGAGGGGAAGGGAAAGGGGGTTCGGGAGAGAGAGACAAATGGGGGGAGAGGGAAATATAGAAGGGGGGAGAGAAGAGGGAGGATGGGGGGAGTAAGGCCAAACAGTTGGGGGGGGGAATAGAAAAGGAAAGGAGAGGGGATGAGAGACAGAAGGAGAGAGGAGAAGGGAAAGGGGTTCGGGAGTAGAGAGACAAATGGGGGGGAGGGAAATATAGAAGGGGGGAGAAAGGGAGGATGTGGGGAGTAAGGCCAAACAGTTGGGGGGGGGAATAGAAAAGGAAAGGAGAGGGGATGAGAGACAGAAGGAGAGAGGGGAAGGAAAGGGGGTTCGGGGAGTAGAGAGACAAATGGGGGAGAGGGAAATATAGAAGGGGGGAGAAGAGGAGGATGGGGGCGAGTAAGGCCAAACAGTTGGGGGGGGGGAATAGAAAGAAAGGAGAGGGATGAGAGACAGAAGGAGAGAGGGGAAGGAAAGGGGTTCGGGGCGTAGAGAGACAAATGGGGGAGAGGGGAAATATAGAAGGGGGGAGAAGAGGGAGGATGTGGGGAGTAAGGCCAAACAGTTGGGGGGGGAATAGAAAAGGAAAGGAGAGGGATGAGAGACAGAAGGAGAGAGGGAAGGGAAAGGGGGTTCGGGAGTAGAGAGACAAATGGGGGAGAGGGGAAATATAGAAGGGGGAGAAGAGGGAGGATGTGGGGAGTAAGGCCAAACAGTTGGGGGGGGGAATAGAAAAGGAAAGGAGAGGGGATGAGAGACAGAAGGAGAGAGGGGAAGGGAAAGGGGTTCGGGGAGTAGAGAGACAAATGGGGGGAGAGGGAAATATAGAAGGGGGGGAAGAGGAGGATGGGGGAGTAAGGCCAAACAGTTGGGGGGGGGAATAGAAAAGGAAAGGAGAGGGGATAGAGACAGAAGGAGAGAGGGGAAGGGAAAGGGGGTTCGGGCGTAGAGAGACAAATGGGGGAGAGGGGAAATATAGAAGGGGGAGAAGAGGGAGGATGTTGGGGAGTAAGGCCAAACAGTTGGGGGGGGATAGAAAAGGAAAGGAGAGGGGATGAGAGACAGAAGGAGAGAGGAGGAAGGGAAAGGGGGTTCGGGGAGTAGGAGACAAATGGGGGAGAGGGGAAATATAGAAGGGGGAGAAGAGGGAGGATGGGGGGAGTAAGGCCAAACAGTTGGGGGGGGGGGAATAGAAAAGGAAAGGAGAGGGGATGAGAGCAGAAGGAGAGAGGGGAAGGGAAAGGGGGTTCGGGGAGTAGAGAGACAAAATGGGGGAGAGGGGAAATATAGAAGGGGGGAGAGAGGGAGGATGGGGGGAGTAAGGCCAAACAGTGTGGGGGGGGAATAGAAAAGGAAAGGAGAGGCGAGATGAGAGACAGAAGAAGGACAATTTGCCGGCTTTGAACTCTTTTGCCCCATTCCTCCTCAGACCTGGGGTGGGACAGAGACCTTTAGACCAAAGCTCAGCGGTAACTCCCGTTGCTCCAATCACTCAAATAGGCAGTAACTTTGCTCTGATAAAAGAAACACAAATGTTCATGTGGGAAAGTTTATTTGTCTATGGCTGTAGGAAAAAATCTAACCACCGTTTATTGCTTGCACACATTGGAAATTAACATCCCATCTGCCTAGAGGGAACTGCCCCACTCTTATTCTTCTGAGCGAGCATGGTCCGCCTATAATCAGGTTTTGCCCAGTTTGGTGCATTAACCCCCAGTCTCTCGTCTACATTTTCTTGAACTAAAAACCGAATCATCTTTTTTTTTTGCTTTTTCCCTCTGCCCTGCAATCTGTTGCTATGGAAACAAGGCAGAATTAGAGATTATTTGCCGGCATTCTCCCACTCTTGTATCCTGAGCATCAATATAGTGGTAAATCGAAACAGAGGGATCAGGGCAAACAGGCACCTACCTCACATCCCATGTTATTGTTTCCCATTGTACCCCATGCTCTTCCAGCACTGCCCTCTCTATAGCCAGTCTGTGCCACAGCCTTAGCAATAATTAGACTATTGAGTTCTGTTTTTCTTTTCTTTGTTCTTCCTCAATCATGCCCCCCTGTCTCCCATCTTGCCCTACTGTCTCTGTCTTGCCCCCTGTCTCCATCTTTGCCCTACTGTCTCTGTCTTGCCCCCTGTCTATCCATCTTGTCTCTACCGTCTCATCTTGCCCTACTGTCTCCATCTTGCCCCCCTGTCTCCATCTCTCCACGTCCTCTGTCTTGCCCCCCTGTCTCATCCTTGCCCTACAGTCTCTGTCTTGCCCTCCTGTATCCATCTTACCCTACTGTCGCTGTCTATCTTGCCCGACTGTCTCCATCTTCTCCTACTGTCTCCATCTTGCCCCTACTGTCTTAATTTGTTCCTGCTGTCTCCATCTTGCCCTACTGTCTCCATCTTGCCCTACTGTCTCCTGTCTTCATCTTGTCCTACTGTCTTCATCTTGCCCTACTGTCTCCTGTCTCCATCTTTGTCCTACTGTCTTCATCTTGCCCTACTGCTCCTATCTTTCCTACTGTCTCCATCTTGTCCTACTGTCTCATCTTGCCCTACTGTCTCCTGTCTCCATCTTCTCCTACTGTCTCCATCTTGCCCTACTGTCTTAATTTTGTCCTACTGTCTTCATTCATTGCCCTACTGTCTCCATCCTGCCCTACTGTCTCCTGTCTCATCTTGTCCTACTGTCTTCATCTTGCCCTACTGTCATTATCTTACCCTACTGTCTCCATCTTGTCCTACTGTCTCCATCTTGCTCTACTGTCTCCTGTCTCCATCTTGTCCTACTGTCTTCATCTTGCCCCTACTGTCTCTATCTTACCCTACTGTCTCCATCTTGTCCTGCTGTCTCCATCTTGCCCTACTGTCTCCATCTTGCCCTACTGTCCCATCTTGCCCTACTGTTTCCATCTTGTCCTACTGTCTTCATCTTGCCCTACTGTCTCCATCCTGCCCTACTGTCTCCATCTTCTCCTACTGTCTTCATCTTGCCCTACTGGCCTCCATCTGCCCCTACTGTCTCCCTCCTGCCCTACTGTCTCCATCTTCTCTACTGCTCTCCTTCTTCTCTGCCCTACTTCTCCATCTTGCCCTACTTGCCTCCATCTTGCCCTACTTGACAAGATGGAGACAGTAGGGCAAGATGAGACTAGTAGGGCCAAGATGGAGACAGTAGGGGCAAGGATGGAGACAGTAGGACAAGATGGAGACAGTTAGGGCAAGATGGAGTACAGTAGGGCAGTAGTGGAAGTAGGACAAGATGGAGAGCAGTAGAACGATTGAGACCAGTAGGGCAAGTTGAGACAGTAGGGCATAGGATGGGGAGATCAGTAGGGCAGATGGAAGTAGGGCAGATGAGAGTAGGGCAAGATGGAAAGGAAGATGGACAGTAGGGCAAGATTGAGACAGGTAGGGCAAGTTTGGAGGACAGTAGGGCAAGATTGAGGACAGTAGGGCAGATGATGATCAGTAGGGCAAGATGGAGACGGTAGGACAAGATGGAGATGATAGGTCAAGATGGAGATGGTAGGGCAAGATGGAGACGGTAGGGCAAGATGGAGACGGTAGGGCAAGATGGAGACAGTAGGAAAAGATGGAGACAGTAGGGAGACAGTAGGGCAAGATGGAGACAGTAGGGCAAGATGGAGACAGTAGGACAAGATGGAGACAGTAGGGCAAGATGGAGACAGTAGGACAAGATGGGGACAGTAGGGCAAGATGGAGACAGTAGGGCAAGATGGGGACAGTAGGGCAAGATGGAGACAGTAGGGCAAGATGGAGACAGTAGGGCAAGATGGAGACAGTAGGGCAAGATGGAGAGAGTAGGGCAAGTGGGTGACAGGCTAAACAATCATAAAAATTGCCCCACCACCCCTACAGACGGCTCAGAGTTTTGCTGCGCTACAGACAGCTGCTCTGACTGTAAAATAACGAGTGTGTTCTGACCCGGCTAATGAACCACAAACAGTCGGTGTAAGTTTGCTCCATTAGAGCTAATTGCTGTATATTATAGGGAATAAGTGTCATGTATTCTGTTGTGTCTGTGGCTACTAACAAACAAAATAAATTGGCCCCCAAGGGCCAGGAATCCAGGTGCAATGTAGGCAGGGAACGGCTCGGAATAATCTGTATTTCTCAGAGGCACAACCCAAGCAAATACCTCGTCACTGATATTCCTGTAACAGCATCGACCCTTCACCCTGTGTGTTATTAACAGTAACGGGGCCCTGCAATCTGTATATAAAGGGACTTAATTATCACTGTTATTGTCAGATCCCCCCCATTGTAAGCAGCAGTCCTGCCCTGCTTTATGGCTGAGATTCTAGCTATCTGTATAACAGAGCATTCTGTCACAGTGGCACAGATCCTATCTGATCCCCCCCCATTGTAAGCAGCAGTCCTGCCCTGCTTTATGGCTGAGATTCTAGCTATCTGTATAACAGAGCATTCTGTCACAGTGGCACAGATCCTATCTGATCCCCCCCATTGTATGCAGCAGTCCTGCCCTGCTTTATGGCTGAGATTCTAGCTATCTGTATAACAGAGCATTCTGTCACAGTGGCACAGATCCTATCTGATCCCCCCCATTGTAAGCAGCAGTCCTGCCCTGCTTTATGGCTGAGATTCTAGCTATCTGTATAACAGAGCATTCTGTCACAGTGGCACAGATCCTATCTGATCCCCCCCCCCATTGTAAGCAGCAGTCCTGCCCTGCTTTATGGCTGAGATTCTAGCTATCTGTATAACAGAGCATTCTGTCACAGTGGCACAGATCCTATCTGATCCCCCCATTGTAAGCAGCAGTCCTGCCCTGCTTTATGGCTGAGATTCTAGCTATCTGTATAACAGAGCATTCTGTCACAGTGGCACAGATCCTATCTGATCCCCCCCATTGTAAGCAGCAGTCCTGCCCTGCTTTATGGCTGAGATTCTAGCTATCTGTATAACAGAGCATTCTGTCACAGTGGCACAGATCCTATCTGATCCCCCCATTGTAAGCAGCAGTCCTGCCCTGCTTTATGGCTGAGATTCTAGCTATCTGTATAACAGAGCATTCTGTCACAGTGGCACAGATCCTATCTGATCCCCCCATTGTAAGCAGCAGTCCTGCCCTGCTTTATGGCTGAGATTCTAGCTATCTGTATAACAGAGCATTCTGTCACAGTGGCACAGATCCTATCTGATCCCCCCATTGTAAGCAGCAGTCCTGCCCTGCTTTATGGCTGAGATTCTAGCTATCTGTATAACAGAGCATTCTGTCACAGTGGCACAGATCCTATCTGATCCCCCCATTGTAAGCAGCAGTCCTGCCCTGCTTTATGGCTGAGATTCTAGCTATCTGTATAACAGAGCATTCTGTCACAGTGGCACAGATCCTATCTGATCCCCCCATTGTAAGCAGCAGTCCTGCCCTGCTTTATGGCTGAGATTCTAGCTATCTGTATAACAGAGCATTCTGTCACAGTGGCACAGATCCTATCTGATCCCCCCATTGTAAGCAGCAGTCCTGCCCTGCTTTATGGCTGAGATTCTAGCTATCTGTATAACAATGAAAGACACACTACTGGAATTAACAGAACTGGTTCTTTAAAAAAAAAAAATCATTTATTTAAGAGAAGGGACAGTAGAGAAGACTCTATGGTACCATTTATTGTGAACATTTGGCAAATCCCTTTTGTATCCGGGTCTTTTGCTAGATGTGATATAAGTGCTCAGTCCACCGTATAAAAGCTGGTTCTGTCCTCAACCATCTGACATCATTACCATCATCATCATCATCACCTTGGCCTCAGAGCCTTCACCTTCATCCAAAACGTAATTTTGTAGCTTACGTTGGTCCACTGAGATCATCACAGCCTTTTATAGGGGTTGTTTACCTTTAAATTAACCCTTAGGATGATGCAGAGAGTGATATCCTGAGACAATTTGCAAATGGTCTTCATTTTTTATAATGTGTGGTTTTTTAAATAATTAAGATTTTTGTTCAGCAGCTCTCCAGTTTGGGATTTTAGCAGCCGCAGTATCTGGTTGCTAGGGTCCAAATTACCATAGAAACCGAGCAGTGGTGTGAGACATTGGCATAGCAATAGAAGAGGTTTGAATAGAAAGATCAGTAATAAAATAGCCTCACAACAGTTTGGTTTCTGGGGTCAGTGACCCCCATTTGAAAGCTGAAAAGGGTGGGAGGAAGAAGGGTAATAATTGAAAAAAAAAACTATAAAAAAAATGAAGACCAATTGAACAGATGCTAAGAATTGCTCATTCTATAACATAGTTAATTTGAGGGTGAACCGTCCCTTTAAGAGAAAGATCAATTCTGGGGCGAAACTGAGATTCTGTGGAAGATTTCAATTCAATGTTGGTGCAGAATTGTTAGATTTAGGGGTTCAACTATAAAATGTAGGGCCGTCTCAATGATAAAGATTTAGGGGTTCAGCTGTAAAATTTAGGACCAACTCAATTTTAAAGATTTAGGGGTTCAGCTGTAAAATGTAGGACTGTCTCAATGTTAAAGATTTAGGGGTTCAGCTGTAAAATGTAGGGCCATCTCAATGTTAAAGATTTAGGGGTTCAGCTGTAAAATGTAGGACCGTCTCAATGTTAAAGATTTAGGGGTTCAGCTGTAAAATGTAGGACCGTCTCAATGTTAAAGATTTAGGGGTTCAGCTGTAAAATGTAGGGCCATCTCAATGTTAAAGATTTAGGGGTTCAGCTGTAAAATGTAGGGCCGTCTCAATGTTAAAGATTTAGGGGTTCAGCTGTAAAATGTAGGACCAACTCAATTTTAAAGATTTAGGGGTTTAGCTGTAAAATGTAGGGCCGTTTCAATGTTAAAGATTTAGGGGTTCAGCTGTAAAATGTAGGGCCGTCTCAATGTTAAAGATTTAGGGGTTCAGCTGTAAAATGTAGGATCATCTCAATTTCGTGGCACAATTTCAATTTCGTGATGATTTCAATTCACTTGCAAAATTTCAGTTCGCCCCAAATTCCGTGGAAGTGACCGATCTACAATTCTGAGACAAAATTCCAATTTTCCGCCAACATTTCCGTTCGGTTCCGTAACGCGCCGACCTGCGGGTTCCTTGGTTTTCTCCCTGAGAGCGACGGTGGCGACTGCCCCTCTGGCATGGAATGGGGGGGCCAGGGGGGGGCGGCGTGGAATGCAGTTTGTCAGGGAATCTATAAAAAGGGGACATGATGGCGGAGGTGGGGGAAGAGAGACTCAGCGCACCGAGGTTCCTGTTGGAGTCTGTGGGTCACTGACAATGGGGAGAATGCGCAGGAAGGGGAATTGGGGGGGTGATGATCAAGCAAACTGGGGAGAGTGTGTGTCCCCCCCCACCTCCTCAGGTAGGACAATCCGTGGCCTGAATCTTGGCAAAATTGCACCAAGGTGTCTTGGTCTAAGGCTATCCTGGTGGCACAAATGGAAGAGATGAAGTACAATCAGGTACAGGGTACCCTAGAATATTACACAGTGGCACCCCTTCTTGTCCTTCGCTTTGCGAGTCGGCTCTGGTGATGGGGGGCATTCCTGTTCCTGAAATTTCCTGTAATGGGGAAATGTGGGAACAGATTATATAATCATATACAATAAGCTCCGCCCCCATACTGTACTGTCTAAGGGAAACACTATGGCACCCCCTACCCATATGTATAAATACAAATATACAGAGAAGGAATGTTCTGGGCACACAATAAGCTGTACCCCCATACTGTACTGTCTAAGGGAAACACTATGGCACCCCCTACCCATATGTATAAATACAAATATACAGAGAAGGAATGTTCTGGGCACACAATAAGCTGTACCCCCATACTGTACTGTCTAAGGGAAACACTATGGTACCCCCTACCCATATGTATAAATACAAATATACAGAGAAGGAATGTTCTGGGCACACAATAAGCTGTACCCCCATACTGTACTGTCTAAGGGAAACACTATGGCACCCCCTACCCATCTGTATAAATACAAATATACAGAGAAGGAATGTTCTGGGCACACAATAAGCTCCACCCCCATACTGTACTGTCTAAGGGAAACACTATGGCACCCCCTACCCATATGTATAAATACAAATATACAGAGAAGGAATGTTCTGGGCACACAATAAGCTGTACCCCCATACTGTACTGTCTAAGGGAAACACTATGGTACCCCCTACCCATATGTATAAATACAAATATACAGAGAAGGAATGTTCTGGGCACACAATAAGCTGTACCCCCATACTGTACTGTCTAAGGGAAACACTATGGCACCCCCTACCCATCTGTATAAATACAAATATACAGAGAAGGAATGTTCTGGGCACACAATAAGCTGTACCCCCATACTGTACTGTCTAAGGGGAACACTATGGCACCCCCTACCCATATGTATAAATACAAATATACAGAGAGGGAATGTTCTGGGCACACAATAAGCTGTACCCCCATACTGTACTGTCTAAGGGAAACACTATGGCACCCCCTACCCATATGTATAAATACAAATATACAGAGAGGGAATGTTCTGGGCACACAATAAGCTGTACCCCCATACTGTACTGTCTAAGGGAAACACTATGGCACCCCCTACCCATATGTATAAATACAAATATACAGAGAGGGAATGTTCTGGGCACACAATAAGCTGTACCCCCATACTGTACTGTCTAAGGGAAACACTATGGCACCCCCTACCCATATGTATAAATACAAATATACAGAGAGGGAATGTTCTGGGCACACAATAAGCTGTACCCCCATACTGTACTGTCTAAGGGAAACACTATGGCACCCCCTACCCATATGTATAAATACAAATATACAGAGAAGGAATGTTCTGGGCACACAATAAGCTGTACCCCCATACTGTACTGTCTAAGGGGAACACTATGGCACCCCCTACCCATATGTATAACACACAGAGTAAAGATGGCGCCACTCACCTTACAACTCTAACAAGTTCATGAAATGCTTGGTCTACATTCATTCTGATTTTGGCCGAAGCCTCCATGTAGGTGACTTTCAGCTGCCGCGCCAACTGCTGCCCCTCCTCCCGCGTTACCTGGAACATCCCAAAAGATGAGTTTAATCACAGCCAACACCTCCTCTATCATTTACCCCCACTGCCCCCCCCGCCATAACTACTTACCTGCCTCTGGTGCTCCAAGTCAGCCTTGTTACCAACCAGAATCATGGGAAATTCATCCCGGTCCTTTACCCGCAGGATCTGTCTTTGGAATTTGTAGATTTCTTCAAAACTACAAAAAAAAAAATTAGAAACAGAATAAAAATTCCCTCCCCCTCTCACTCCTGCACCCTAGTATCCCCTCCCCTCTCACTCCTGCACCCTACTATCCCCTCCCCTCTCACTCCTGCACCCTAGTATCCCCTCCCCTCTCACTCCTGCACCCTACTATCCCCTCCCCTCTCACTCCTGCACCCTAGTATCCCCTCCCCTCTCACTCCTGCACCCTAGTATCCCCTCCCCTGTCACTCCTGCACCCTACCCCCCCCCCCTACTATCCCCTCCCCTCTCACTCCTGCACCCTAGTATCCCCTCCCCTCTCACTCCTGCACCCTAGTATCCCCTCCCCTCTCACTCCTGCACCCTAGTATCCCCTCCCTCTCACTCCTGCACCCTAGTATCCCCTCCCCTCTCACTCCTGCACCCTACTATCCCCTCCCCTCTCACTCCTGCACCCTAGTATCCCCTCCCCTCTCACTCCTGCACCCTAGTATCCCCTCCCCTCTCACTCCTGCACCCTACTATCCCCTCCCCTCTCACTCCTGCACCCTAGTATCCCCTCCCCTCTCACTCCTGCACCCTAGTATCCCCTCCCCTCTCACTCCTGCACCCTAGTATCCCCTCCCCTCTCACTCCTGCACCCTAGTATCCCCTCCCCTCTCACTCCTGCACCCTAGTATCCCCTCCCCTCTCACTCCTGCACCCTAGTATCCCCTCCCTCTCACTCCTGCACCCTAGTATCCCCTCCCCTCTCACTCCTGCACCCTAGTATCCCCTCCCTCTCACTCCTGCACCCTAGTATCCCCTCCCCTCTCACTCCTGCACCCTAGTATCCCCTCCCCTCTCACTCCTGCACCCCAGTATCCCCTCCCCTCTCACTCCTGCACCCCAGTATCCCCTCTCACTCCTGCACCCCAGTATCCCCTCCCCTCTCACTCCTGCACCCAGTATCCCCTCCCCTCTCACTCCTGCACCCTAGTATCCCCTCCCCTCTCACTCCTGCACCCTAGTATCCCCTCCCCTCTCACTCCTGCACCCTAGTATCCCCTCCCCTCTCACTCCTGCACCCTAGTATCCCCTCCCCTCTCACTCCTGCACCCTAGTATCCCCTCCCCTCTCACTCCTGCACCCTAGTATCCCCTCCCCTCTCACTCCTGCACCCTAGTATCCCCTCCCCTCTCACTCCTGCACCCCAGTATCCCCTCCCCTCTCACTCCTGCACCCCAGTATCCCCTCTCACTCCTGCACCCCAGTATCCCCTCCCCTCTCACTCCTGCACCCCAGTATCCCCTCCCCTCTCACTCCTGCACCCTAGTATCCCCTCCCCTCTCACTCCTGCACCCTAGTATCCCCTCCCCTCTCACTCCTGCACCCTACTATCCCCTCCCCTCTCACTCCTGCACCCTAGTATCCCCTCCCCTCTCACTCCTGCACCCTACTATCCCCTCCCCTCTCACTCCTGCACCCTACTATCCCCTCCCCTCTCACTCCTGCACCCTAGTATCCCCTCCCCTCTCACTCCTGCACCCTAGTATCCCCTCCCCTCTCACTCCTGCACCCTACTATCCCCTCCCCTCTCACTCCTGCACCCTACTATCCCCTCCCCTCTCACTCCTGCACCCTACTATCCCCTCCCCTCTCACTCCTGCACCCTAGTATCCCCTCCCCTCTCACTCCTGCACCCTACTATCCCCTCCCCTCTCACTCCTGCACCCTAGTATCCCCTCCCCTCTCACTCCTGCACCCTAGTATCCCCTCCCCTCTCACTCCTGCACCCTACTATCCCCTCCCCTCTCACTCCTGCACCCTACTATCCCCTCCCCTCTCACTCCTGCACCCTACTATCCCCTCCCCTCTCACTCCTGCACCCTACTATCCCCTCCCCTCTCACTCCTGCACCCTAGTATCCCCTCCCCTCTCACTCCTGCACCCTAGTATCCCCTCCCCTCTCACTCCTGCACCCTAGTATCCCCTCCCCTCTCACTCCTGCACCCTACTATCCCCTCCCCTCTCACTCCTGCACCTAGTATCCCCTCCCCTCTCACTCCTGCACCCTAGTATCCCCTCCCCTCTCACTCCTGCACCCTACTATCCCCTCCCCTCTCACTCCTGCACCCTACTATCCCCTCCCCTCTCACTCCTGCACCCTACTATCCCCTCCCCTCTCACTCCTGCACCCTACTATCCCCTCCCCTCTCACTCCTGCACCCTAGTATCCCCTCCCCTCTCACTCCTGCACCCTACTATCCCCTCCCCTCTCACTCCTGCACCCTAGTATCCCCTCCCCTCTCACTCCTGCACCCTAGTATCCCCTCCCCTCTCACTCCTGCACCCTACTATCCCCTCCCCTCTCACTCCTGCACCCTACTATCCCCTCCCCTCTCACTCCTGCACCCTACTATCCCCTCCCCTCTCACTCCTGCACCCTACTATCCCCTCCCCTCTCACTCCTGCACCCTAGTATCCCCTCCCCTCTCACTCCTGCACCCTAGTATCCCCTCCCCTCTCACTCCTGCACCCTACTATCCCCTCCCCTCTCACTCCTGCACCCTACTATCCCCTCCCCTCTCACTCCTGCACCCTACTATCCCCTCCCCTCTCACTCCTGCACCCTACTATCCCCTCCCCTCTCACTCCTGCACCCTAGTATCCCCTCCCCTCTCACTCCTGCACCCTACTATCCCCTCCCCTCTCACTCCTGCACCCTAGTATCCCCTCCCCTCTCACTCCTGCACCCTAGTATCCCCTCCCCTCTCACTCCTGCACCCTAGTATCCCCTCCCCTCTCACTCCTGCACCCTAGTATCCCCTTCCCATTTTATTCCTGCTCATACACTTCTGTATCCCAAGACCCACCATGGATGTGTAGGGATGTAGCACCCTCAGAACCTGTACAAGACCCAGGAAGCAGCAACTGAAAGAATAACGAGGTGCAATCTGTCTCACCTTCCCCTGTCTGTGACCGAAAATACCAGCAGGAACCCCTCTCCTGTCCTCATGTACTGCTCCCTCATTGCCCCGAACTCCTCCTGCCCCGCAGTGTCCAGAACTGGAAAAGAACAAAGGAGATGGTACATAAATATCCCAGCATCCTCTGCAAACCCATCCCTGCCCCTCTACTGGGGCTGCCACAGACAGTACAGCAGGGGGGCGTAGCTTATACTCACTATCCAATCGCGCTGCTCGGTCGTCTATGACACATTGCTTGGTGTAGGAATCTTCAATCGTTGGGTCATAATCCGTCACAAAATACGACTGAGAAACAAAGGGCAGAGAATTTCCATTTGAATACAAGTTTGCGCCACTGCATCTTGTTGCATCAGACTTTGTTGCATCAGACTATGAAGCAGTCAGACATCGGGCTACACACAGACCCCGCTCAGAGAGAAGCAGGCGTAGGACACAGAAGCGGCCACTAGAGGTCACTGTCACCTTGGAGAATTAGCAGGAGGCACAGTACAAATAAAGGGCAACAGGGCAACTTCTAATTAATGTCAACTGCAGAAATTACTCACTGTAAGGGGGGCAGTAGGAACACACTGTACCCCCCATGGCACTAACAGTTACCCATGTCTGTATGCCAGTCTGTGTGCCAGTCTGTGTGCCCGGCCTCCATGTAATAGGTAAGGATTTTCACCTGTAAAGTGGATTCATCTCTCACTATTGCATTCAATTCTCTGGAAATAGTTGACTGGGCAATTATAGGTGTTATTAAACAGCCCCTCCATATCACCCACCCACTGTGGGCAAATCACTGCTGCAGTTTCAGGCTGCTTCTAGGGCTTTAAAGGGGATATAAACCCTGCGGCACAGCTGTTGCCGGACTACAAATCCCAGAATAATGTAACATATAATGAAGGGTGAGGCATGCTGGGAGCTGTAGTCCAGCAACATCAGGGTTGTATTCTTAAAGCAATATTGCCCAATAAAACTTTCCCAGCTCTCTAGGGCCCGCATTGGCAGCATTGAAATGCAAAAGAATCCCCCAATGAGAATCCCAGCTGATGTGAGTAAATCCGGCTCCCTGTTCTCTGTTCCTGCAATTGGAGTTGGGAGCAATAAGCACAGTTTCCCAGCACTGAACAAGTCTGTCCCTTTATCCCCATGTCTGATTCCTGTGCCATATAATGAGGGGAAAATGCCATCATTATCTCTATATGTAAGGTACCAGCAAGGGGCCTGACACGGGGAATCAGCATTCTCATTGGTCACTTCTCCTGCATCTATAATGAAGTTTTTATTAGTAGAATTCTCATTGGTGCATCTATAATTATGTTTTTTGGCAACTTCTATAGATAACTAGGGGGCGCAGTGGGGCAGCATCATGGTGGGTTTACATCCCCATTAAGGTGATTTACCCAGCAGCCACTAGAGGGCGACGTCTAATGTTTTGGCCTCTGTATCTTTAGACTGCAGAAAAGCCAAAATCCCCTTAATCTCCCCTTTTGTTATTGACCTCTACATGTGATTTCCCAGCACAAACATCAGAGCCGCTCTAAATAGCCTACGAGAAAGTACGTCCCGTGATTTCAAGATGGCAGACGATTAGAAAAGAAATGAGATTACTGAGCCGAACAGACTATTTCCCCTTTAGGATGAGTTAAACGCAAAATGTTACACAATGAGAGTCAGGGCTGCACTGTGATTTCTCCCCTCTGTATAAAGAAACCGCATGGCCCCGCCCACCAGCTCCTCTCCATTGATCTGCCCAAAACAGGAAAAGGAAGTGTCACAATGTGCAGTTTTTACTCTGTTGGCATGGCAACGGTGCAATGTGCTGTAGATGTTTGTGGGGGGCAGGGGTTCCACTATGTACAGGGAGCTCTGAGCATCACTTGTGTAATATAAGGGATAATGTACCCCCTACTGTAAATGATAAGGATATTAGCAGTCACTGAGGGGTTCTGTGCCCCCCATATAAAGGCACAAGGCTGCAGGCTGAGTTATACAGGGAACTCTGAGTATCACTCATGTATTATAAGGGATAATGTACCCCCTACTGTAAATGATAAGGATATTAGCAGTCACTGAGGGGTTCTGTGCCCCCCATATAAAGGCACAAGGCTGCAGGCTGAGTTATACAGGGAACTCTGAGTATCACTCATGTATTATAAGGGATAATGTACCCCCTACTGTAAATGATAAGGATATTAGCAGTCACTGAAGGGTTCTGTGCCCCCCATATAAAGGCACAAGGCTGCAGGCTGAGTTATACAGGGAACTCTGAGTATCACTCATGTATTATAAGGGATACTGTACCCCCTACTGTAAATGATAAGGATATTAGCAGTCACTGAAGGGTTCTGTGCCCCCCATATAAAGGCACAAGGCTGCAGGCTGAGTTATACAGGGAACTCTGAGTATCACTCATGTATTATAAGGGATAATGTACCCCCTACTGTAAATGATAAGGATATTAGCAGTCACTGAGGGGTTCTGTGCCCCCCATATAAAGGCACAAGGCTGCAGGCTGAGTTATACAGGGAACTCTGAGTATCACTCATGTATTATAAGGGATACTGTACCCCCTACTGTAAATGATAAGGATATCAGCAGTCACTGAGGGGTTCTGGGAGTGAATTATAAGGGATAATGTACCCCTACTGTAAATGATAAGGATATCAGCAGTCACTGAGGGGTTCTGGGAGTGAATTATAAGGGATAATGTAGCCCCTGTATTTATGAGAAGACAGAGACAATGTGTATAAATGAGAGAAGGTTTCGATACAATGGGAGAAGTTGCCATTCAGTGTTTCCCCCCTGTTTGTTCCCTACAGACGGAACCAGCTGAATGGTGGGTTTGTTCCCCGTTCCCCCTCTGCCTGGTACACGAGTGGATCGGGCCGGACAATAGGAACAACAAGCTCCTTCTGCAACCGGCCAAGAACAATCTCTGCACAAAGAGTGGAAAATGTGCGTCAGCTCCTGTGTCAGAGCCAATAACTACAAACAGCCTGACGCCGGGTCACATGACCCCATCCCACCCATTTCCAACATCAGTACCGCTGATCCGCACTAGGTGGCGCTGCTCTGCATGCAAAGGGGTCACCTGTTGGTAACAGGTAGGAGGTGCGACTACAAGTCTATTCCTTTCCTGTTATTTACATGGTGCCCACACATTTCTGTAGCGCTTTACAGTCCCTGTCTCAGAAGAGCTCACAATCTAAAGTCTCTATCACATTCACACACACTATAGTCAGAAGCCAATTCACCTGCCTGTATGTAATTGGAACATACAAACTCCCCGCAGGACTCTATGACTGGAGGAGCCACAATGAAATACAGGGCGATGGCACGTGGGGGCGCAATAACATTTGGCTCATTTCAGCCTGTGGAAAAGAACCTAAAATCATCATTGCTGCCCCCCCTGTTTAGTGGAATGGAACAGCCCGAGAGTGAATAAGCCCCATGGCCATAGGCCTGTGCATGCAATAAATGTGGCCCTAGCTATAATATATATATATATAATACTGCCCCCTGGGTAATTACTATAAACTATAAAGGCCACAATAAACCAGCAAATTTAATATAAAATAGGAGACTGCAGGGAGGAGTGTACAAGTAATAGTGTCGTTAGTCGGACTCCTAACGAGCCCGTGACTAAGCCCAATGCTATGCCAGCGTCTGCATTCCCGCACTGACCAACTGAATACCAGAGAGTCCTGGCCCACTGCCACCCCCCCCCATATGCCCCCGTATCCCTGCCCCGACCCACAGGCTCATTCTGTCACTAGTCAGTCAGCCAAATTGCATCTCAGCCACAGGCATCTCCTGCCAGCAGTGCTGTAACTGTGGCTAAAGGGTAAGTAGCGCCTCTCATCGTGTAAAGTTTAATAGATTGTAAGCTCACTGGGTTAGGGGCTGCTGTGATTGGAGATTAAAGCTCTATGGTGCAAGAGACATACACTACAAGGCCAACTTCCCCTTTAAAGGTGACATTTATCTCTCTTTCCAATGGAACAGAGGTGCAACAGTCTCTTCTTCCCCCCTTGTCTGCCGGCAGTTGCGGGGGGCTCTGCCAATGAGATTTAGACACAGAGATTAAAATAGTATAAAATATAAATAGCGGAGCCTGGGAATAAAGTGGCGTTAGATTTCCAGTTTCTGTCGCTCTGGGAAGATTAAGATTCCAGCGTCTAATTAAAGGCCCTATGTCTGCGCCACAGTGTGGGGGGATTCTGCCCTCAGAGACCCTCGCAAATGGCAGACGAAACAGCTGTTTGTCTGTCCTGAGACTCAGCGCCGGTTCCTCCATCTAATATTAGTATGTGCGGCTCACTAGCCATGGGGCCACTGGTAACCAGCAATACTATGGGCTTCCAGCAACTCCGCACAATCCCTAGAGAAACCCCCCCGGATTCTACACAAATGCTCAGATACACAATGAAACCAAAATAAACAGAATTTCAGCCATAAAGCAGGGCAGGACTGCTGCTTACAATGGGGGGGGGTCAGATAGGATCTGTGCCACTGTGACAGAATGCTCTGTTATACAGATAGCTAGAATCTCAGCCATAAAGCAGGGCAGGACTGCTGCTTACAATGGGGGGATCAGATAGGATCTGTGCCACTGTGACAGAATGCTCTGTTATACAGATAGCTAGAATCTCAGCCATAAAGCAGGGCAGGACTGCTGCTTACAATGGGGGGATCAGATAGGATCTGTGCCACTGTGACAGAATGCTCTGTTATACAGATAGCTAGAATCTCAGCCATAAAGCAGGGCAGGACTGCTGCTTACAATGGGGGGGATCAGATAGGATCTGTGCCACTGTGACAGAATGCTCTGTTATACAGATAGCTAGAATCTCAGCCATAAAGCAGGGCAGGACTGCTGCTTACAATGGGGGGGTCAGATAGGATCTGTGCCACTGTGACAGAATGCTCTGTTATACAGATAGCTAGAATCTCAGCCATAAAGCAGGGCAGGACTGCTGCTTACAATGGGGGGATCAGATAGGATCTGTGCCACTGTGACAGAATGCTCTGTTATACAGATAGCTAGAATCTCAGCCATAAAGCAGGGCAGGACTGCTGCTTACAATGGGGGATCAGATAGGATCTGTGCCACTGTGACAGAATGCTCTGTTATACAGATAGCTAGAATCTCAGCCATAAAGCAGGGCAGGACTGCTGCTTACAATGGGGGGGGGGGATCAGATAGGATCTGTGCCACTGTGACAGAATGCTCTGTTATACAGATAGCTAGAATCTCAGCCATAAAGCAGGGCAGGACTGCTGCTTACAATGGGGGGGGGATCAGATAGGATCTGTGCCACTGTGACAGAATGCTCTGTTATACAGATAGCTAGAATCTCAGCCATAAAGCAGGGCAGGACTGCTGCTTACAATGGGGGGGGATCAGATAGGATCTGTGCCACTGTGACAGAATGCTCTGTTATACAGATAGCTAGAATCTCAGCCATAAAGCAGGGCAGGACTGCTGCTTACAATGGGGGGATCAGATAGGATCTGTGCCACTGTGACAGAATGCTCTGTTATACAGATAGCTAGAATCTCAGCCATAAAGCAGGGCAGGACTGCTGCTTACAATGGGGGGATCAGATAGGATCTGTGCCACTGTGACAGAATGCTCTGTTATACAGATAGCTAGAATCTCAGCCATAAAGCAGGGCAGATTCCTGTCACCACATTGGCTCATCCCGCTGGCAGTCGACGCATTTCTCTCGCTCGGCCCCGATGACTTCACATAACGATCCCTCCTGAAACGCGGCCAAAGGGCTGGGATTTCCGTGAGTCGCCCACCCCTGGGGCGCTGAGAAATACCTTCCCCTTTATTCCCTCCCCAGGGAGAGCACATATGACAATGACATCAGCCTGCGGAGACAGAGAGCTTCCCGGCCCCCGGGGGCCACAGGAGATTCAATGACTCATAGGCAAACAATGGGGCTGATTCCTTAATTAACGAGAGGCAGAAGGATTTAATTAATACGGGGGGGGCGAGAGTGACGCCGGCGAAATGCTAACGAGACGAGATCATCAAGGAATCCAGTTGGTAATTGGGCCTAAAGTAGAGAAAGATTAACCCTTTCCTGGTCCTGGGAGAGACCTAACTGCTTCCAGGGGGGTCCCACAAGGACAGGGGGTGCTTAGGCCCCCTTTAACTGTATTGGCCCCCCCAACCATCAGTGACTGGAAAGGGGCCCAGTATTCTGACCCCTGTATTCGTAGGGATGGGGGGCTTGGCAATACAATACAAAGGGGGCCCCCCAGTTGGGAATCACTGTGTATAATGCTGAGACATAACTTTAAAGGGGAACTGCACCTAAAAAGTGTTTTTTTTGTCCAAAACATAATGTAAATGCAGTTACTCTGATTCCGACTCCTGAAACAACATGGCAGAAGTCTGATCTCCTCCAGGTCTCTGGCTGCTCAGGCTCAGTCTGTTCTCTGCTACATTGGGTCATGAGTCGGAACCTTTGCAATTATACTTTCTTTTATTATGTAAAAAAAAAAAAAGAGGGTTTTTGGGTGGAGTTCCCCTTTATTCAGAAAAACAGAAGTTGTGCCCAACGCTGCCAGTGTTTCCTCTTCAGTCAAAGGGGTCCGGGGGGGGGGGCAACAACCCTGCCCCCATCTCACCAACCACATGGGGCGAGAAATAAGCCGGTTGGTTGCGGAAATCACGCCGGGGTGGGGGGAGCGGCAGTGCCACCTTCTCACATCGGTGCCCCCCACTTTCACTTTCTTATACAAAACCTGCCACAACCCACGCAGAGCTGCTGCCCAGAGAGATTAAAGGGGAAGTTAAACTCAGGTTATTTCTACCTATCCAACTCCTATTCACCTTTCATTCTGCAACTGAAACCTATGCCCAAAGCATAGAACCCACAGAGGGGGCTACATGCCCAATTACAGAGATGCCCCCATGGAACAGGGCAATAAATTACCCACAATGACCCTGGCAGAGCTGCTGCCCAGAGAGATTAAAGGGGAAGTTAAACTCAGGTTATTTTTACTTATCCAACTCCTATTCACCTTTCATTCTGCAACTGAAACCTATGCCCAAAGCATAGAACCCACAGAGGGGGCTACATGCCCAATTACAGAGATGCCCCCGTGGAACAGGGCAATAAATTACCCACAATGACCCTGGCAGAGCTGCTGCCCGGAGAAATTAAAGGGAAAGTTAAACTCAGGTTATTTCTACCTATCCAACTCCTATTCACCTTTCATTCTGCAACTGAAACCTATGCCCAAAGCATAGAACCCACAGAGGGGGCTACATGCCCAATTACAGAGATGCCCCCGTGGAACAGGGCAATAAATTACCCACAATGACCCTGGCAGAGCTGCTGCCCAGAGAGATTAAAGGGAAAGTTAAACTCAGGTTATTTCTACCTATCCAACTCCTATTCAGCTTTTATTCTGCAACTGAAACCAATGCCCAAAGCGTAAAACCCACAGAGGGGGCTACATGCCCAATTACAGAGATGCCCCCATGGAGCAGGGCAATAAATTACCCACAATGCCCCTGGCTGGCATAAGCACCATATATACAGATATATAGAATTACAGGGGCACAAAGAAATGCCCCCCAGGATCACGTTTGGCTCCGGGCTTTGCAGTAAAGTTTCCTTTCCCCTTCGCTGCTCGTTTCCGGGGACAGGACAACACATAGCAACCAGGTGACGGATCCAAGAGAGCAAATAAATCCCAATATTGACACAAGTCGTGGGAAGAACAAAGTGTGACACAGTTGTGCGGCGAGTGTGACCGCCGGCCGGATGTTAAATCCGCACACAACACAATACACGGGGACTGCCGTGGTGGCACGGCTTTGTCTGCCCTGGGATAATACCAGCTGGTAACTAAGGCCGTTGCTACGGAGGGTTATAGAGGGATCTCCATCACTGGGTACATCCAACAGACACCCTCCTCATCATCATTCCCCTTGCCCTCCACTAAGGCACACAATGGGTTAAGGTGTAATAAATGGCCAGCCTGCCACTCCCATTTCATCGCTGGGTGTGGCCAGCCTTATTCTATGATGTCACCAGGTCCTGGGATGTCATGGATACACCCTCTCATTAAGATATGAGGTCATGTATTGGTCCCCAGTGTCTTCCAACCATAATCCTCATAATTAATGGAAAGGGAAGGGGATTTGGAGACTTTTTTGGGGGGGGGGGATCAATACTGAGGGTTATTCCTATAGAGACGCGTGTGTAACGTGAGAATTGCACCAAACACACAGTTGCTATGGAGTAGGAACCAGCAGTTACAGAAATCATTAAACACAAATAAACATGAAAGTGTTGCGACTACAGAGCCTTTGTACCGCCCCCCCACGTCACATATTTACACTGTAGGTCTCCCCGGGCCCCCCAGGGTCACTATCAGGTTACTGAGATGAGTGACGCGCAGGAACAGCCTTTGTTTCCCAGTCGGGCAGGAACAGCAGCTGTCAGGGGAGAAAATCCAGCTCTTCCCCTCAAGCCCCGAACCCCCCCGACAGTGGAGACACCCCAACCCTTATTAACCCCATAACCCCCCTTCTTCATAAACTCAGGATCCAGATTCTGCAGCGATTCCAGTTCACCGGGTCCAATTCCCTCACGAGACTCATTAAATCTGCACTTGGGCCTCTGGGTCTGAACTCAACTCTCTTCCTAGAAATGTTTATAAACCTGCGGATCAGTGAGCAGAACTTTCCTGCCGGGTCTTTTACCTGAACCCCTGGGTCCGAATCTCTGTGATGGTTTCTATGTTTCCCCTCTCCCCCCATTTGTCTCTCTACTCCCCGAACCCCCTTTCCCTTCCCCTCTCTCCTTCTGTCTCTCATCCCCTCTCCTTTCCTTTTCTATTCCCCCCCCAACTGTTTGGCCTTACTCCCCCCATCCCCCCTCTTCTCCCCCCTTCTATATTTCCCCTCTCCCCCCATTTGTCTCTCTACTCCCCGAACCCCCTTTCCCTTCCCCTCTCTCCTTCTGTCTCTCATCCCCTCTCCTTTCCTTTTCTATTCCCCCCCCCAACTGTTTGGCCTTACTCCCCCCCATCCTCCCTCTTCTCCCCCTTCTATATTTCCCCTCTCCCCCCATTTGTCTCTCTACTCCCCGAACCCCCTTTCCCTTCCCCTCTCTCCTTCTGTCTCTCATCCCCTCTCCTTTCCTTTTCTATTCCCCCCCCCAACTGTTTGGCCTTACTCCCCCCATCCTCCTCTTCTCCCCCCTTCTATATTTCCCCTCTCCCCCCATTTGTCTCTCTACCCCCCGAACCCCCTTTCCCTTCCCCTCTCTCCTTCTGTCTCTCATCCCCTGTCCTTTCCTTTTCTATTCCCCCCCCCCCAACTGTTTGGCCTTACTCCCCCCCCATCCTCCCTCTTCTCCCCCTTCTATATTTCCCCTCTCCCCCCATTTGTCTCTCTACTCCCCGAACCCCCTTTCCCTTCCCCTCTCTCCTTCTGTCTCTCATCCCCTCTCCTTTCCTTTAAATTCCCCCCCAACTGTTTGGCCTTACTCCCCCCCATCCTCCCTCTTCTCCCCCCTTCTATATTTCCCCTCTCCCCCCATTTGTCTCTCTACTCCCCGAACTCCCTTTCCCTTTTCTCCCCATCCCGCTGGTTTGTGCCCTAATTCTCACAAGGTTATAGGAATCAGCCAATCAGAGCATTAAAATGTTCGCAATTCAAACTGTAAGAATAACCCTCTATAACTAAAACTGTAACATCAGTTCTGACTGGGACAGAATGTCTCCTTGCCTCCCATTGGCTACTAACCCCGCAGTCTGACAGAGCCCATTAATATATATATATTATAACCAACTTGGTCCCAGAATGAGACACAATGTGGTACAGACCAACCTGGGGGCCCGATGTCACACAGAGGGAGGAGATTGCCCCCCAGCTGATCTGGGCTGATTGACCAATAATCAGAGCCTAGGGCTGGGGGGGCTGCCCCAAGAGGAGGTGGGTTTTTACTGTCAGGCCCACAAATGGGGGCACATTGTCCCCCAACCTAAACATTTTTTCCTCAACACCCCCAAATAAGGCTAATGTTGGTATTTAGAATCACCCCCCCCCCCTACAGTCATACCCCTGTACCCCCCAATGGCTTTTCCTGTGACCCTAGAGACCTCAGCTGAGAGCAGTCATTAAAGGTGAAGTTTGCCTTTAAATAAACCCTGAGTACAAAGCAGATGGGTCCAAACGTATAGGGAAACCCCAACATTTGTTTGCAGCTTCCCAATATCCATTCATTGCAAATGGTCTTCATTTTTTATTATTTGTGCTTTTTAAATTATTTAACCTTTTGTTCAACAGCTATCAAGTTTGGAATTTTGGCAGCTATCTGGTTGCTAGGGTCCAAATTAACCTAGTAACCAGGCAGTGGTTGGAAAAAGAGACAGGGATATGAATATAAAGATAAGGAATAAAAAGTAACAATAACAATAAAACTGGAGCCTCACAGAGCAATAGGGTTTGGCTGCCGGGGTCAGTGACCCCCATTTGAAAGCTGCAAAGAGGCAGAAGAAGGGAAATAAACCCAATAGGATTGTTCTGCCCCCAATAAGGGGTAATAATGGATAAGGGATTTGTCAGATAATCGTTCCCCTATCAGAAACTGCCAACTGACTATTCTTGACTTGTTTCATTGCAGTTATAGCAACAATAATAGGCACCCCCTTGTACTAAGCACAATTCAGCAGGAACAGCCCTCTAAGTTTGCCCATAGCCTGTACAGAGAGATCCCATAAAACTATGGCACATAGGGATTCCCCTGTAATAAGCACAATTCAGCAGGAACAGCCCCCTAAGTTTGCTCATAGCCTGTACAGAGAAATACCATAAAACTATGGTACATAGGGATTCCCCTGTACTAAGCACAATTCAGCAGGAACAGCCCCCTAAGTTTGCTCATAGCCTGTACAGAGAGATACCATAAAACTATGGCACATAGGGATTCCCCTGTACTAAGCACAATTCAGCAGGAACAGCCCTTTAAGTTTGCTCATTGCCTGTACAGAGAGATACCATAAAACTATGGCACATAGGGATTCCCCTGTAATAAGCACAATTCAGCAGGAACAGCCCCCTAAGTTTGCCCATAGCCTGTACAGAGAGATCCCATAAAACTATGGCACATAGGGATTCCCCTGTAATAAGCACAATTCAGCAGGAACAGCCCCCTAAGTTTGCTCATAGCCTGTACAGAGAGATACCATAAAACTATGGCACATAGGGATTCCCCTGTACTAAGCACAATTCAGCAGGAACAGCCCCCTAAGTTTGCTCATAGCCTGTACAGAGAGATACCATAAAACTATGGCACATAGGGATTCCCCTGCACTAAGCACAATTCAGCAGGAACAGCCCCCTAAGTTTGCTCATAGCCTGTACAGAGAGATACCATAAAACTATGGCAAAAGTCAGTACTGGTCCATTAATCAGCTGGCAGAGGAAATTAATGATAAAAAAAACCTTTCATATATAGTGACTGTGATCTTCAAGAAAAACACAGAAAAGACCAAAAGAAGGGGGCGGGGGGGGAATAAAACTTTCTAGTAAATGCAGGTATTTGTAGCAGTGATGGGAAGTGATGCCGCGGGTTGGTATCGACCCAGAATAGTAACCGACACACAAACACCTACACCGACCGCAGCAAAACCCCGAAGCCAAATCCCTCACTAATAAACACACGGAATGGCCCAGAGGGAGGGGCAACAGCCAACCTGAGAGGCACCCGGGGTGGGAGGGAACGTGATGTAATGATCAGCGGCTAAAGGGCATATAAACCCAAATACTAACTCTAAGCGACTCCCCAATATCCATTCATCCCTCATTCCCTGCACTGCTGGTTCTGACTCCTGATACAACTCCCCAATATCCATTCATTCCTCATTCTCACTGGGTTTATAGTTATGTGTAACTGTCACTGTGTCTGTCCCTTTCCCTTCCCTGCACTGCTGGTTCTGACTCCTGATACAACTCCCCAATATCCATTCATTCTCACTGAGTTTATAGTTATGTGTAACTGTCACTGTGTCTGTCCCTTTCCCTTCCCTGCACTGCTGGTTCTGACTCCTGATACAACTCCCCAATATCCATTCATTCCTCATTCTCACTGGGTTTATAGTTATGTGTAACTGTCACTGTGTCTGTCCCTTTCCCTTCCCTGCACTGCTGGTTCTGACTCCTGATACAACCTCCCAGACACGGCAGCTGCCAACTCCATTCCCAGGGGTACCCAGGGATCAAATAAGCACTCACCCCAAATCCCCCCCTAACTGGCCTTCAGGCTGGGCCCCCTTAGCCCATAATAAGGTTACAGATATATAGAAACATTGGGGTAACAGTCACCCCGCTATAGTTCCAGGGGTACCCAGGGCACAAATAAGCACTCACCCCAAATCCCCCCCTAACTGGCCTTCAGGCTGGGCCCCCTTAGCCCATAACAAGGTTACAGATATATAGAAACATTGGGGTAACAGTCACCCCGCTATAGTTCCAGGGGTACCCAGGGCACAAATAAGCACTCACCCCAAATCCCCCCCTAACTGGCCTTCAGGCTGGGCCCCCTTAGCCCATAACAAGGTTACAGATATATAGAAACATTGGGGTAACAGTCACCCCGCTATAGTTCCAGGGGTACCCAGGGCACAAATAAGCACTCACCCCAAATCCCCTCTAACACACACGGGGCTAAGGGCACAGAGGGTGAGGGGCAGGGGGTAGATCGCTGGGGACCCTACAGTTACCGTGGCTTAACACCAGGCAACACCCAATCCCCCTGGCAGTGGGTCAATGACTAGTAAGGGTTAATACCCGGCGGGGCAGTGAGTAGTAAGGGTTAATACCCGAGGGGCAGTGAGTAGTAAGGGTTAATACCCGGGGGGCAGTGAGTAGTAAGGGTTAATACCCGGCGGGGCAGTGAGTAGTAAGGGTTAATACCCGGCGGGGCAGTGAGTAGTAAGGGTTAATACCCGGGGGGGCAGTGAGTAGTAAGGGTTAATACCCGGCGGGGCAGTGAGAGAAGGGTTAATACCGGCGGGGCAGTGAGTAGTAAGGGTTAATGAGTAGAAGGTAATACCGCGGGCAGTGAGTAAGTAACGGGGGTTAATACCCGGGGGGCAGTGACTAGTAAGGGTTAATACCCGGGGGGCAGTGACTAGTAAGGGTTAATACCCGGGGGGCAGTGAGTAGTAAGGGTTAATACCCGGGGGGCAGTGACTAGTAAGGGTTAATACCCGGGGGGGCAGTGACTAGTAAGGGTTAATACCCGGGGGCAGTGAGTTAGTAAGGTTAATACCGGGGGGCAGTGAGTAGTAAGGGTTAATACCCGGGGGGCAGTGAGTAGAAGGGTTAATACCCGGGGGGGCAGTGAGTAGTAAGGGTTAATACCGGGGGCAGTGAGTAGTAAGGGTTAATACCCGGGGGGCAGTGAGTAGTAAGGGTTAATACCCGGGGGGCAGTGCCAGGGGGTAACAGAGCCCAGTAGATGCCCTTGGGCAGTGCCCGGTACCCACCTGAATGAACTGGATGGTGAGCGCTGATTTCCCGACCCCGCCGCCCCCTACGACCACCAGCCGGTGTTTCTCCTGCCCGGCCCCGGCCATCCCGGGGAGAGGAGACCGCAGCGCACACACTGCGCCCAATCAGCGCCCCGATCGCTCCCACCGAGAGCTGCTAATGGCGTCACAGCCAGGGGCGGCCCCTCCCCTATGGAATGTGTCCCCGCCTACAGCCCAATCAGCGCTCAGTATTTACACTTAGGGGCGGGGCTGAACGGAACTCCACAGAGAGGGGCGGGGCTTAATGATTCATGGGAAGTACAATAGGCGGGGCCTCATGTAATATTCATGTTCAGTTAGGGGTGGGCGGTACCGGTTACAGCGGTGTTTGGGTTGGTTCCTGGGTCTGAGGGGCGGGGCGGAATTACAGCCTGTAGGAACATGTTGTATATTAGTACTGAGAGCCAATAGGGTTCTACTTCCAACAACAGGGAACCCCTGGAATTATTGGGGGCCACAGCTCTCCCCCCACATCCTGATAATGAACCCCATATATATATATATATAACCCCTTCATTCATTGGTACAGCCCTTCAGTGTACTCATTTCCCAGCATCCCCTGCGGCGCAGATTTACTTCCAAATCATGTTTCATTGGTTGTAATTTAGGGGGAATTAGTGTAATTTAGGGGGATTCTGGGGTAATTTAGGGGGAATTAGTGTAATTTAGGGGGAATTAGTGTAATTCAGGGGGATTCTGGGATAATTTAGGGGGATTCTGGGGTAATTTAGGGGGAATTAGTGTAATTTAGGGGGATTCTGGGGTAATTTAGGGGGAATTAGTGTAATTTAGGGGGATTCTGGGGTAATTTAGGGGGATTCTGGGGTAATTTAGGGGGCATTAGTGTAATTTAGGGGATTCTGGGGGTAATTTAGGGGATTCTGGCGGTAATTTAGGGGGCATTAGTGTAATTTAGGGGATTCTGGGGTAATTTAGGGGCATTAGTGTAATTTAGGGGGCATTAGTGTAATTTAGGGGGATTCTGGGGTAATTTAGGGGGAATTAGTGTAATTCAGGGGGATTCTGGGGATATTTAGGGGGATTCTGCGGGTAATTTAGGGGAATTAGTGTAATTTAGGGGATTCTGGGGTAATTTAGGGGCATTAGTGTAATTTAGGGGATTCTGGGGTAATTTAGGGATTCTGGGTAATTTAGGGGGGCATTAGTGTAATTTAGGGGATTCTGGGGGTAATTTAGGGGGCATTAGTGTAATTAGGGGGCATTAGTGTAATTTAGGGGGATTCTGGGGTAATTTAGGGGGGAATTAGTGTAATTTAGGGGATTCTGGGGTAATTTAGGGGGGCATTAGTGTAATTTAGGGGGATTCTGGGGTAATTTAGGGGGAATTAGTGTAATTTAGGGGGCATTAGTGTAATTTAGGGGGAATTAGTGTAATTTAGGGGGATTCTGGGGGTAATTTAGGGGAATTAGTGTAATTCAGGGGGATTCTGGGGTAATTTAGGGGGGAATTAGTGTAATTCAGGGGGATTCTGGGATTAATTTAGGGGGATTCTGGGTAATTTAGGGGGAATTAGTGTAATTTAGGGGGATTCTGGGGTAATTTAGGGGGCATTTAGTGGTAATTTAGGGGGATTCTGGGGTAGAAGTTTAGGGGGATTCTGGGGTAATTTAGGGGGCATTAGTGTAATTTAGGGGGCATTAGTGTAATTTAGGGGGATTCTGGGGTAATTTAGGGGGAATTAGTGTAATTTAGGGGGATTCTGGGGTAATTTAGGGGGCATTAGTGTAATTTAGGGGGATTCTGGGGTAATTTAGGGGGATTCTGGGGTAATTTAGGGGGCATTAGTGTAATTTAGGGGGATTCTGGGGTAATTTAGGGGGCATTAGTGTAATTTAGGGGGAATTAGAATGTAATTTAGGGGGATTCTGGGTAATTTAGGGGGATTCTGGGGTAATTAGGGGATTCTGGGGTAATTAGGGGCATTAGTGTAATTTAGGGGGATTCTGGGGTAATTTAGGGGGATTCTGGGGTAATTTAGGGGGAATTAGTGTAATTTAGGGGGATTCTGGGGAATTTTAGGGGGCATTAGTGTAATTTAGGGGGATTCTGGGGTAATTTAGGGGGATTCTGGGGTAATTTAGGGGGCATTAGTGTAATTTAGGGATTCTGGGGTAATTTAGGGGGCATTAGTGTAATTTAGGAGGATTCTGGGGTAATTTAGGGGGCATTAGTGTAATTTAGGGGGCATTAGTGTAATTTAGGGGGATTCTGGGGTAATTTAGGGGGATTCTGGGGTAATTTAGGGGGCATTAGTGTAATTTAGGGGGCATTAGTGTAATTTAGGGGGATTCTGGGGAAATTTAGGGGGATTCTGGGGTAATTTAGGGGGCATTAGTGTAATTTAGGGGGCATTAGTGTAATTTAGGGGGATTCTGGGGTAATTTAGGGGGATTCTGGGGTAATTTAGGGGGCATTAGTGTAATTTAGGGGGCATTAGTGTAATTTAGGGGGATTCTGGGGATTTACCGTTAATATTTCACCCCCAAACTGAGCCCCCCTGCCCTTACAGCCATGGCCCCTCTGTATCCAGATGGGAAACCCCCCCAGCTCACATGCAAACTGCACTCTCATCTCTGACAGGGGCCCCCCCTCTCCTGAGCCCCCGAACAGCAGGGGAAACCCCCAAACCTTTCTCCCTTTAGAGATGATTCAATACAAGAGTTTTCTGCCCCCCCCCCCCAGGGAGTGTTGGGACTTTCTTACCTGGTAATAGATTATATATTATATATATGTGACAACTAGCCATTTAGATGTTGTTGTTGTACTACAGCTCTCAGTGTCCCTGAAAAGTGTCAGAGTTCAGCTACAGGTAACAGCAGCAGGTTGGGCAGCGCTAAAATAACTACCCCCCCCCTGCTGCCCATATTGAACCCTGTAGTCTCAGTTTGCCTGTCTCCATCTTGCCCTACTGTCTCCATCTTGCACTACTGTCTCCATCTTGCCCTACTGTCTCCATCTTGCCCTACTGTCTCCATCTTGCCCTACTGTCCCCATCTTGCCCTACTGTCTCCATCTTGCCCTACTGTCTCCATCTTGTCCTACTGTCCCCATCTTGCCCTACTGTCTCCATCTTGCCCTACTGTCTCCATCTTGTCCTACTGTCTCCATCTTGCACTACTGTCTCCATCTTGCCCTACTGTCTCCATCTTGCCCTACTGTCCCCATCTTGCCCTACTGTCTCCATCTTGCCCTACTGTCTCCATCTTGTCCTACTGTCCCCATCTTGTCCCACTGTCCCCATCTTGCCCTACTGTCTCCATCTTGCCCTACTGTCCCATCTTGCCCTACTGTCTCCATCTTGCCCTACTGTCTCCATCTTGCCCTACTGTCCCCATCTTGCCCTACTGTCTCCATCTTGCCCTACTGTCTCCATCTTGCCCTACTGTCCCCATCTTGCCCTACTGTCTCCATCTTGCCCTACTGTCTCCATCTTGTCCTACTGTCTCCATCTTGCCCTACTGTCCCCATCTTGCCTACTGTCTCCATCTTGCCCTACTGTCTCCATCTTGCCCTACTGTCTCCATCTTGCCCTACTGTCTCCATCTTGCCCTACTGTCCCCATCTTGCCCTACTGTCTCCATCTTGCCCTACTGTCTCCATCTTGTCCTACTGTCTCCATCTTGCCCTACTGTCTCCATCTTGTCCTACTGTCTCCATCTTGCCCTACTGTCCCCATCTTGCCCTACTGTCTCCATCTTGCCCTACTGTCTCCATCTTGTCCTACTGTCCCCATCTTGCCCTACTGTCTCCATCTTGCCCTACTGTCCCCATCTTGCCCTACTGTCTCCATCTTGCCCTACTGTCTCCATCTTGCCCTTACTGTCTCCATCTTGCCCTACTGTCTCCATCTTGTCCTACTGTCTCCATCTTGCCCTACTGTCCCCATCTTGCCCTACTGTCTCCATCTTGCCCTACTGTCTCCATCTTGCCCTACTGTCCCCATCTTGCCCTACTGTCTCCATCTTGCCCTACTGTCTCCATCTTGGCCTACTGTCCCCATCCTGCCCTACTGTCTCCATCTTGCCCTACTGTCCCCATCCTGCCCTACTGTCTCCATCTTGCCCTACTGTCCCATCTGCCCCTACTGTCTCCATCTTGCCCTACTGTCTCCATCTTGCCACTACTGTCCCCATCTTGCCCTACTGTCTCCATCTTGCCCTACTGTCTCCATCTTGCCCTACTGTCCCCATCTTGCCCTACTGTCTCCATCTTCCCTACTGTCTCCATCTTGTCCTACTGTCTCCATCTTGCCCTACTGTCCCCATCTTGCCCTACTGTCTCCATCTTGCCCTACTGTCTCCATCTTGCCCTACTGTCTCCATCTTGCCCTACTGTCTCCATCTTGCCCTACTGTCCCCATCTTGCCCTACTGTCTCCATCTTGCCCTACTGTCTCCATCTTGTCCTACTGTCTCCATCTTGCCCTACTGTCTCCATCTTGTCCTACTGTCTCCATCTTGCCCTACTGTCCCCATCTTGCCCTACTGTCTCCATCTTGCCCTACTGTCTCCATCTTGTCCTACTGTCCCCATCTTGCCCTACTGTCTCCATCTTGCCCTACTGTCCCCATCTTGCCCTACTGTCTCCATCTTGCCCTACTGTCTCCATCTTGCCCTACTGTCTCCATCTTGCCCTACTGTCTCCATCTTGTCCTACTGTCTCCATCTTGCCCTACTGTCCCCATCTTGCCCTACTGTCTCCATCTTGCCCTACTGTCTCCATCTTGCCCTACTGTCCCCATCTTGCCCTACTGTCTCCATCTTGCCCTACTGTCTCCATCTTGGCCTACTGTCCCCATCCTGCCCTACTGTCTCCATCTTGCCCTACTGTCCCCATCCTGCCCTACTGTCTCCATCTTGCCCTACTGTCCCCATCCTGCCCTACTGTCTCCATCTTGCCCTACTGTCCCCATCCTGCCCTACTGTCTCCATCTTGCCCTACTGTCTCCATCTTGCCCTACTGTCCCCATCCTGCCCTGCTGTCTCCATCTTGCCCTACTGTCTCCATCTTGTCCTACTGTCCCCATCTTGTCCTACTGTCCCCATCTTGCCCTACTGTCCCCATCTTGTCCTACTGTCCCCATCATGTCCTCTAAAGGCAGCACTGTTTGCCCCAGTGCCCGTGCCCTAATGCCCCAACCTGTGTTAAAATATCTGTCCCCAGTGATTAGGATGCAGCCTGTGCCTGATACAGGTAAATAAGAGACTTTATGGCCCAAACTGCACCAGGTAATATAACATTATTGCCCTAATCCCTATAGTTACATGGGCAAAGTTTTCCTGGTCTAATACATTATCTGGTCTGTACAATTACTCCAATTAACCCCAGAAATCCCCAAACTGATCAGATTACTCTCATTAAAACTTTTGGGTTGTTATTCAATAGAATTTTTTTTAAGAAATCCAACTGAACCTTCTGTCACTTATACCCTGAAATCTACTGAGGTACCTGTGTCCCCCCAAATCTGTAACCTTGTTATGGGCTAAGGGGGCCCAGCCTGAAGGCCAGTTAGGGGGGGATTTGGGGTGAGTGCTTATTTGTGCCCTGGGTACCCCTGGAACTATAGCGGGGTGACTGTTACCCCAATGTTTCTATATATCTGTAACCTTGTTATGGGCTAAGGGGGCCCAGCCTGAAGGCCAGTTAGGGGGGGATTTGGGGTGAGTGCTTATTTGTGCCCTGGGTACCCCTGGAACTATAGCGGGGTGACTGTTACCCCAATGTTTCTATATATCTGTAACCTTGTTATGGGCTAAGGGGGCCCAGCCTGAAGGCCAGTTAGGGGGGGATTTGTGCAGCCCTGGTACTGTTATACATGTCCCCCAAAGCAGCAGTTTCTGATCCCAGGGGCACAATTTTGCCTAACTCACAGTCTTCTGTGCTTGCCATATGTTCCAGTCTGTTAAGGCGGGAGTGGTTGATCAGTGATAACTGCACTCGCGCAACAATGTCGCTTGTACATCATATACAGTCTGTGGGGAAAGCCCCTCGTTACACAGAGTATAGGGGGGCCAGTGGGGCCCCTGACTGATGTACAATATATGTGTGAGATACAGATCATTATCCCCAAGGTTTGAGGGTGCAGGAGTATAGGGGGGCCAGTGGGGGATACGATCATTATGACAGTGATGTACAATATATGTGTGAGATACAGATCCTTATCCCAAGGTTTGGGGTGGCAGGAGTATAGGGGGGCCAGTGGGGTCCCTGACTGATGTACAATATATGTGTGAGATACAGATCATTATTCCCAAGGTTTGGGGGTGCAGGAGTATAGGGGGGCGTGGGGTCCCTGACTGATGTACAATATATGTGTGAGATACAGATCATTATCTCCCAAGGTTTGGGGGTGCAGGAGTATAGGGGGGCCAGTGGGGTCCCTGACTGATGTACAATATATGTGTGAGATACAGATCCTTATCCCCAAGGTTTGGGGGTGCAGGGGTATAGGGGGGAGGTGGTGTCCCTGACTGATGTACAATATATGTGTGAGATACAGATCATTATCCCCAAGGTTTGGGGGTGCAGGAGTATAGGGGGGCAGTTCTGTGGGGCCCATAAGTCACACTGGGATCCCAGAGGCTGCTGTGCCGCCGGAATGTTCCATAGATAAGGAGCAGAATATTGGGCAGTTGTAAAGGGGAAGATAAACAGTTCAATGATTGAAAGACCTTTATTCCCCCAGACGTTAGAATTCTGCCCTGGGGGTGGGTAACTCTGTATCGGAGCAGGAGGGGAGGGGCAGATAAGAAGCTGAAAGTTCTGCGGAGGTTCTGTCCCTCGTTAGAGAGCAGAGAGTTGTAGTTACACAAGAGCCGGGTGGGTGGAAGTTGAGGGAAAATCCTCAGTAATAAGAACAATTGTAGCTGAGAGACCTCGGTGTGACCCCCTAATGGGACCCACTAATGGCCGCACATCAATCAGCCCCCCCCCCCGGCGGTTACATTATGATCTCAGCACAGTTACATGATGTCATCGCAGACCCAAAGCCCCATCTGTTCCCCCCGTGAGAGGAGATAATGGGCACAAAGTGGTTTCACTCCATTCCTCGTGTCGCCCCCCCCCCGGCCTGCGCTTAATCCCCCCGGATGCCTCCTAACACAGGTGTCTGCTAACCAACATAGAGTGCAAGCTCTGCGGGGCAGGGACTTCTCCACACAGACCTGGGGACAGAGAATCACATGATCCCTGGGGGCCCATTGGCTGATACTTTGCTGCGCTCCCTACACCGAGGTTGGTGCCTTGGCCAAGTCCTTCTGTGTGTTCAATCTCTTTGCTTTCTGCCCCTAATTTGTCTAACTACCCCCACCCCTTCTCCTGGGGGCCCAGGGCAATGGCCAGTATAGACCATGCTTGATACCCTGTGCTGGATTGAACCAAGACATAGTTGGGCACATACTTCGGCACATAGTTGGACATAGTTGGGGATAGTTGGGCACATAGTTGGGGATAGTTGGGCACATAGTTGGGGATAGTTGGGCACATAGTTGGGGATCATTGGGCATATAGTTGGGGATAGTTGGGCACATAGTTGGGGATCATTGGGCATATAGTTGGGGATAGTTGGACACATAGTTGGGCACAAAGTTGGGGATAGTTGGGCACATACTTCGGCACATAGTTGGACATAGTTGGACATAGTTGGGCACATAGTTGGGGATAGTTGGGCACATAGTTGGGGATAGTTGGGCACATAGTTGGGGATAGTTGGGCACATAGTTGGGGATCATCGGGCATATAGTTGGGGATAGTTGGACACATAGTTGGGCACAAAGTTGGACATAGTTGGGCACATACTTCGGCACATAGTTGGACATAGTTGGGCACATAGTTGGGCGCAAAGTTGAGGATAGTTGGGCACATACTTTGGCACATAGTTGGGCACATAGTTGGACATAGTTGGGCACATACTTCGGCACATAGTTGGGGATAGTTGGGCACATAGTTGGGCACATAGTTGGGCACATAGTTGGGTTCGCAAAGTTGAGGATAGTTGGGCACATACTTCGGCACATAGTTGGGCACATAGTTGGACATAGTTGGGCACATACTTTGGCACATAGTTGGACATAGTTGGGCACATAGTTGGGCGCAAAGTTGAGGATAGTTGGGCACATACTTCGGCAATAGTTGGGCACATAGTTGGACATAGTTGGGCACATACTTCAGTACATAGTTGGGGATAGTTGGGCACATAGTTGGGCACATAGTTGGGCGCAAAGTTGAGGATAGTTGGGCACATACTTCGGCACATAGTTGGGCACATAGTTGGACATAGTTGGGCACATACTTTGGCACATAGTTGGACATAGTTGGGCACATAGTTGGGCGCAAAGTTGAGGATAGTTGGGCACATACTTCGGCACATAGTTGGGCACATAGTTGGACATAGTTGGGCACATACTTCAGTACATAGTTGGGGATAGTTGGGCACATAGTTGGGCACATAGTTGGGCGCAAAGTTGAGGATAGTTGGGCACATACTTTGGCACATAGTTGGGCACATAGTTGGGCACATAGGGGCCACAGGCACACAGCTCCCAGGTGCCACGCACACCCTGGCACTTACCAGCTTGGCCATCTGAATGGCACCCAGTGATGGGGGGGATGTTCCAATCGTTGCCCAATCAAACGGCTCTGGTGTGTGGCCCTTGGGGGCCCTAATGTGCAGTAACTCAGTACCTGCCCCCCAGTAATACAGAAATTGCTCTTTACAGTGCGGCCACCAGATGTCACTGTTTTATTGGTTGCTCTGAGGAGAACAGTATGGCCGCGCCGGCCAATCAGATACAGACGTGCATGTGAATGAGCAGCTGAGTGTTACGGAAATCATTGAGAAAGTGGCGACTTCTACAAGAATAGAAATGTCTATTTACTGGCACTTGGGCAACTTCCTTCCTGCTGCCCCATAGCGCGCGACTGCCAGTTGGTCCATGTAATGCCAGTCAGGCCCACAACATGGGACTTCTGCACAATTCTGTAAATACCCAGATACAATAATGGACTACTTGCCCTTTAAATTATCACTTTGGTGTTGTTGGAAAGTGGAGCTGCTATGGGGGGGGTGGGGGATAGGGAATATTAAACATTTCTGAACAGACTGGAATTGTGGGAGCGCAGAGGGGCCGCTGTGGGGGGCTTCATATTGGGCCCGAGGGGGTGGGCTTCACATTGGCGGGGGCTTCACATTGGGCCCGAGGGGGTGGGCTTCACATTGGGCCGGGGGGGCTTCACATTGGGCCAGGGGGGCTTCATTTGGCTGGGGGTGTTTCATATTGGGCCTGGGGGTGTTTCATATGTGGGCTGGGGGGACTTCATATTGGGCTGGGGGGGCTTTATTTTGGGCGGCGGGCTTCATATTGGGCCTGAGGGGGGCTTTATATTGGGCTGAGGGGGCTTCATATTGTGCATCGGGGGGCTTTATTTTGGACCGGGGGCTTCATATTGGGCCTGAGGGGGGCTTTATATTGGACCTGAGGGGGCTTCATATTGGGCCTGAGGGGGCTTCATATTGGGCCTGGGGGGGGCTTCATATTGGGCCTGAGGGGGGCTTTATATTGGGCCTGAGGGGGCTTCATATTGGGCCTGAGGGGGGCTTTATATTGGGCCTGAGGGGGCTTCATATTGGGCCTGAGGGGGGTTTATATTGGGCCTGAGGGGGCTTCATATTGGGCCTGAGGGGGGCTTCATATTGGGCCTGAGGGGGGCTTTATTTGTGCATGGGGTTTTATATTGGGCCTGGGGGGGCTTCATATTGTGCATGGGGGGCTTTATATTGGGCCTGGGGGGCTTCATATTGGGCCTGAGGGGGGCTTTATATTGGGCCTGAGGGGGCTTCATATTGGGCCTGAGGGGGCTTTATTTTGGGGCCTGAGGGGGCTTCATATTGGGCCTGAGGGGGGCTTTATATTGGGCCTGAGGGGGCTTCATATTGGGCCTGAGGGGGGCTTTATATTGGGCCTGATGGGGCTTCATATTGGGCTGAGGGGGGCTTATATTGGGCCTGGGGGGGCTTTATATTGTGCATGGGGGGCTTTATATTGGGCCTGGGGGGGCTTCATATTGTGCATGGGGGGCTTTATATTGGGCTGGGGGGGCTTCATTATTGGGCCTGAGGGGGGCTTCATATTGGGCTGAGAGGGGGGCTTTATATTGGGCCTGGGGGCTTTATATTGGGCCTGGGGGGGCTTCATATTGTGCATGGGGGCTTCATATTGGGCCTGAGGGGGCTTCATATTGGGCCTGAAGGGGGCTTTATATTGGACCTGAGGGGGCTTCATATTGGGCCTGGGAGTGTTTCATATTGGACCTGAGGGGGCTTCATATTGGGCCTGGGAGTGTTTCATATTGGGCCTGAGGGGGGCTTATATTGTGCATGGGGGGGGCTTTATATTGGACCTGAGGGGGCTTCATATTGGGCCTCGGGGGCTTTTCATATTGGGCCTGAGGGGGGCTTCATATTGGGCCTGAGGGGGCTTTATATTGGGCCTGGGGGGGCTTCATATTGTGCATGGGGGGGCTTCATATTGCGCATGGGGGGGCTTCATATTGGGCCTGAGGGGGGCTTTATATTGTGCATGGGGGGGCTTCATATTGCGCATGGGAGGGCTTCATATTGGGCCTGAGGGGGCTTTATATTGGGCCTGGGGGGGCTTTATATTGGGCCTGGGGGGGCTTCATATTGCGCATGGGGGGGCTGTTTGGGCCTTTGTGTACATGGAATGCCAGAACCCTTTTCTAAGCCTGGGGCCACAGGTTCTATGCGGGAAATACAAGAGAAGCACCCCCCCATTAAAACATCCTTTATGGGGGGGCTACAGAAAGCCTGTTACCCATAATTCTCCCTCTAATGTGCAGTGAGCCGGGGGGACATTGATCATACGTGTAACATGATGCGCGTGATGTCATGATCATTAGGCAGCGCTACAGCGTCCTCCCTGGGGGGGGCATATTCATCTGCACTGCGGGGGGGGACATATTCATCTGCACTGGGGGGGGGGCATATTCATCTGCACTGGGGGGGGGGGGGGCATATTCATCTGCACTTGGGGGGGACATATTCATCTGCACTTGGGGGGGGACATATTTCATCTGCACTGGGGGGGGACATATTCATCTGCACTGGGGGGGGGACATATTCATCTGCACTGGGGGGGGACATATTCATCTGCACTGGGGGTGGGGGGGACATATTCATCTGCACTGGGGGGGGGGGCATATTCATCTGCACTGGGGGGGGACATATTCATCTGCACTGGGGGGGGGGCATATTCATCTGCCACTGGGGGGGGACATATTCATCTTGCACTGGGGGGGACATATTCATCTGCACTGGGGGGGGGCATATTCATCTGCATGGGGGGGGACATATTCATCTGCACTTGGGGGGGGAACATATTCATCTGCATGGGAGGGGGACATATTCATCTGCACTGGGGGGGGGGACATATTCATCTGCACTGGGGGGGGGGGATATTCATCTGCATATTAGTGGGTGTGTAGTGTGTTTTTTATGGGGGGGGGACATATTCATCTGCATGGGGGGGGGGGGGCATATTCATCTGCACTGGGGGGGACATATTCATCTGCATGGGGGGGGCATATTCAATCTGCACTGGGGGGGGACATATTCATCTGCACATGGGGGGGCATATTCATCTGCACTGGGGGGGCATATTCATTTGCACTGGGGGGACTGTTCCATCTGCACTGGGGGGGCATATTCATCTGCACTGGGGGGGGGCATATTCATCTGCATGGGGGGGGGGGCATATATTCATCTGCACTGGGGGGGGGCATATTCATCTGCACTGGGGGGGGCATATTCATCTGCACTGGGGGGGCATATTCATCTGCACTGGGGGGGGGCATATTCATCTGCACTGGGGGGGGGCATATTCATCTGCACTGGGGGGGGGACATATTCATCTCGTTACTGCGGGGGGGCGGGCTGTGGTTTTAAAGCAGCCGTAATGCAAATGTAATGGTTCAGCCCCAAACAGCCCCTGGGAGCGACTGACTAAGGAGCGTTTATACCCCCAGCGCAGCTCCAGCGGGGGCAGAGAAGGGGGTGAAATTCCTTCAACCCATGTGATATAGTGACCCCCAGAAACCTCTGCTGCCCTGAACGTGACCCCCGTCCCCCTTTAACTCCGGCCCCTCCTCCCCGTCCCCATTGTGTATCAGTCCTGTTGCTCTAGGGCCATAGGGCCCCCCCAACCCCGACGATCCCCCCAAGAGCTACCCCACCCCCCAAACCATGACTGTAAACTTACTGTAAGTGTCACGGGAGGTTCTGCTCTGTATCAGCGCCCGGTCTGGCCCGGTCAGCCAATGAGATTGTGAGAATATGGCCCCTTAGTGAGGCTATTATCCCCCCCCCCCACTGCTACTATAGGCACCATCTCTCCCTACTATACCTGCTATCCCACAGCCCCAGTCCCTTCCCAGAGGCTATTATCCTACTGCTACTATAGGCACCATCTCTCTCTACTATACCTGCTATCCCACAGCCCCAGTCCCTTCCCAGAGGCTATTATCCCCCCACTGCTACTATAGGCACCATCTCTCCCTACTATACCTGCTATCCGCACAGCCCCAGTCCCTTCCCAGAGGCTATTATCCCCCCACTGCTACTATAGGCACGGCATTGTCTCCCTACTATACCTGCTATCCACAGCCCCAGTCCCTTCCCAGAGGCTATTATCCCCCCACTGCTACTATAGGCAATCTCTCCCTACTATACCTGCTATCTCACAGCCCCAGTCCCTTCCCAGAGGCTATTATCCCCCCACTGCTACTATAGGCACCATCTCTCCCTACTATACCTGCTATCCCACAGCCCCAGTCCCTTCCCAGAGGCTATTATCCCCCCACTGCTACTATAGGCAATCTCTTCCTACTATACCTGCTATCCCACAGCCCCAGTCCCTTCCCAGAGGCTATTATCCCCACTGCTACTATAGGCATCTCTCCCTACTATACCTGCTATCTCACAGCCCCAGTCCCTTCCCAGAGGACTATTATCCCCCCACTGCTACTATAGGCACCATCTCTCCCTACTATACCTGCTATCCCACAGCCAGTCCCTTCCCAGAGGCTTTATCCCACTGCTACTATAGGCACCATCTCTCCTACTATACCTGCTATCTCACAGCCCCAGTCCCTTCCCAGAGGCTATTATCCCCCACTGCTCTATAGGCACCATCTCTCCCTACTATAACTGCTATCCCACAGCCCCAGTACCCTTCCAGAGGCTATTATCCCCCCACTGCTACTATAGGCACCATCTCTCCCTACTATACCTGCTATCCCACAGCCCCAGTCCCTTCCCAGAGGCTATTACCCACTGCTACTATAGGCACCATCTCTCCCTACTATACCTGCTATCTCACAGCCCCAGTCCCTTCCCAGAGGCTATTATCCCCCCACTGCTACTATAGGCACCATCTCTCCCTACTATACCTGCTATCCCACAGCCCCAGTCCCTTCCCAGAGGTATTATCCCCCACTGCTACTATAGGCACCATCTCTCCCTACTATACCTGCTATCCCACAGCCCCAGTCCCTTCCCAGAGGCTATTATCCCCACTTGCTACTATAGGCACCATCTCTCCCTACTATACCTGCTATCTCACAGCCCCAGTCCCTTCCCAGAGGCTATTTCCCCCCACTGCTACTATAGGCACCATCTCTCTACTATACCTGCTATCTCACAGCCCCAGTCCCTTCCCAGAGGCTATTATCCCCCCCACTGCTACTATAGGCACCATCTCTCCCTACTATACCTGCTATCCCACAGCCCCAGTCCTTCCCAGAGGCTATTATCCCCCACTGCTACTATAGGCACCATCTCTCCCTACTATACCTGCTATCCCACAGCCCCAGTCCCTTCCCAGAGGCTATTATCCCCCCACTGCTACTATAGGCACCATCTCTCCCTACTATACCTGCTATCCCACAGCCCCAGTCCCTTCCCAGAGGCTATTATCCCACTGCTACTATAGGCACCATCTCTCCCTACTATACCTGCTATCCCACAGCCCCAGTCCCTTCCAGAGGCTATTATCCCCCCACTGCTACTATAGGCACCATCTCTCCCTACTATACCTGCTATCTACAGCCCCAGTCCCTTCCCAGAGGCTATTATCCCCACTGCTACTATAGGCACCATCTCTCCCTACTATACCTGCTATCCCACAGCCCCAGTCCCTTCCCAGAAGCTATTATCCCCCCACTGCTACTATAGGCACCATCTCTCCCTACTATACCTGCTATCCCACAGCCCCAGTCCCTTCCCAGAGGCTATTATCCCCCCACTGCTACTATAGGCACCATCTCTCCCTACTATACCTGCTATCCCACAGCCCCAGTCCCTTCCCAGAGGCTATTATCCCCCCACTGCTACTATAGGCACCATCTCTCCCTACTATACCTGCTATCCCACAGCCCCAGTCCCTTCCCAGAGGCTATTATCCCCCCACTGCTACTATAGGCACCATCTCTCCCTACTATACCTGCTATCCCACAGCCCCAGTCTGTTCAATAATTATTTTACATGAGGGATCACTGAGCTCCGGCTTTTAGTTCTCTTTATGAAAAATCAATATAAGTATAATAACATCTGGCTTTATTGATGTTATTCGCTTAAACGATGCAAATGCCGCTAAGATTTACGCCACCTGCTGTCCCATTAAGATAGCAATTAATTACCCCCTCTGAACTGGCGATGCACTCAGACCGGGCAAAGCAAAGCTGTGATAGTCAATAAATTCTATCACTCGCCTGAGATGAGACTCTGTGTTTCATGGGGAAAGTTCTACAGAGGAACTGATGGGCCCGTTATTATATTAATGTTCTGGGAGGTTGGAGGCTCTAAACTGGGGTATTTATCAACACAGCTGACAAAGGGGCAGTTATCTGGGGAATATTAGGGCTGGAATGGCAACGTCTGAGAGGCATCTGTGCCTCAAACATGAATTACTGCTCTTCTTTCTTACCCTTAGTGCCCAGAACATTCCTTCTCTGTATATTTGTATTTATGCTCTGTTATACAGATAGCTAGAATCTCAGCCATAAAGCAGGGCAGGACTGCTGCTTACAATGGGGGGGATCAGATAGGATCTGTGCCACTGTGACAGAATGCTCTGTTATACAGATAGCTAGAATCTCAGCCATAAAGCAGGGCAGGACTGCTGCTTACAATGGGGGGATCAGATAGGATCTGTGCCACTGTGACAGAATGCTCTGTTATACAGATAGCTAGAATCTCAGCCATAAAGCAGGGCAGGACTGCTGCTTACAATGGGGGGATCAGATAGGATCTGTGCCACTGTGACAGAATGCTCTGTTATACAGATAGCTAGAATCTCAGCCATAAAGCAGGGCAGGACTGCTGCTTACAATGGGGGGATCAGAATTAGGATCTGTGAATCTCAGCCATAAAGCAGGGCAGGACTGCTGCTTACAATGGGGGGATCAGATAGGATCTGTGCCACTGTGACAGAATGCTCTGTTATACAGATAGCTAGAATCTCAGCCATTAAAGCAGGGCAGGACTGCTGCTTACAATGGGGGGATCAGATAGGATCTGTGCCACTGTGACAGAATGCTCTGTTATACAGATAGCTAGAATCTCAGCCATAAAGCAGGGCAGGACTGCTGCTTACAATGGGGGATCAGATAGGATCTGTGCCACTGTGACAGAATTGCTCTGTTATACAGATAGCTAGAATCTCAGCCATAAAGCAGGGCAGGGACTGCTGCTTACAATGGGGGGGATCAGATAGGATCTGTGCCACTGTGACAGAATGCTCTGTTATACAGATAGCTAGAATCTCAGCCATAAAGCAGGGCAGGACTGCTGCTTACAATGGGGGGATCAGATAGGATCTGTGCCACTGTGACAGAATGCTCTGTTATACAGATAGCTAGAATCTCAGCCATAAAGCAGGGCAGGACTGCTGCTCACAATACAGATAGATTATTTGACACAGTAAGTAGGACGGGGGTGGGAGGGACACAAGGGGGCAGGTTATACAGTAAGGATTTGGGGTGGATAAGACCATAAATAAATGAATTTGCACTGGGAATGAGAGTAATGAAAAAGGTCACTTTATTGTGAGAGCACAGACATGTGTAGGACGAGCTGTCTCTGTGAGAGAGAGGAGACTGCATTCATAAAAGACAAAAGAAAATATATATATTATATATAAAGCCTGTAGCGTTATCGGACCGCAGCGCCGGTGACCAGAGACGCCGGGGGGGCCCTGCTCTCTCCAACCCTAATAATCTAATAATCAGATACGTGGCCCCAACAGAGCAACGAGAGGTCCCCCATCGACTTATATACAGGATTTCTTCTGTGAGAGATTGATCTTGTCCCCCAGGCTGAGCGCCATCCCCTGGTGGGAAACAAAATGGCACAACATTAATATTTATGTTTCATAGGGATAGTTCCCATTTAATCATTAAGCAGATTAAACCCAACCACGTTCATCTTTCAGTCTGTTGTTCAACTCTGCGCCGGTTGCTACAGTCAGCGATCCCAGCAACAAGACCACAATGTAGGAAATATGATTTAACCCCTCCTTACCTGGCTCTTAGCGCGAATCCTTATGTGCCCAGTTACGGGCGCTTCTGGTCCGAGGTGAATGGGCTTCTCGATGCTGACGTTGGCCAGGGCGTCTTCCCCAAATATGGAGCGGGCGTACAGATTGGCTGCCATGAAGCCGCAGTAACCAGACAGCGCCTGTAGGAGGAGCAGATCCATGGATTCATTCTCTGATACAGGGGGGGGTGCCTAGGCAGGGAGGTGCACTGGCCGGGAGGGGGGGTATCAGGTAAGTAATTACACTGGGGTTGGGAGGGGCCTAACATTTTGGCTCCGCCCAGTGATTATCTCTTTAAAGGAGAAGGAAAGTTACAAAGTCCAAAAATGGGCAATTCATGTGGGTCATGAATGATATCTGTAAGAATCCTCCTTACTCTACAGTGCCATCTAGTGGTGGATAATATAAATGTTCTTTACATGGTAAAGTTGCCCTTTTTACATTGCCCTGGGCCCCCCCCCATGCCCAGCAGCTGAAACGCCCAATACCTAATCTGTGGCCCCCCCCTTGGTGAGTTCCCACCCCCAAACCCCAATACCGTCGGGCACAGAACGTACCTTCTCCGGGGTGAGACATTTCATGTTGGTCGATTTCAGGATGTGCTGCAGATACTCATTCAGATCCGTGATGTTGGTGTTAACTGTCACCTGTAGGGGCCAAAACAGGGCAGGTCAGGGGGGCGGGTAGCGCAGGACTGAACATAAGGGTTCATGTCATGTGACTTTCCCTTTATTTATGGGTCCCGGGACAAACCTTACCTTGTTTTCCCACTCAAACTCCGCCCACATTTGTCGGAATTCTGTGTCGGTGCAGGACGCCGGTTGGATATAGTCCATAATATCTATGTGGATGTCGCTCAGGACAACGCAGTTCCTGTCGCTGGCTGCACCGGATACATCGTACACTGCAGAGAGGGGTTACGGAAGGGAATGGGTTAATGTGAGCTCCTAGGCTTTGTTCCTGCTCAGGCCTGTGATGCAGTGGGGCCACCTAGTGGCGAAAGCACATACAGCACATGTACTGGGCTTTATCCCCTATAAACACAAGAAATTTCTACACTTCTTATTCCCAGAACGCCCCCAGCCCCAGCCCAGACTGCCCCCAGCCCCAGCCCAGACTGCCCCCAGCCCCAGCCCAGACTGCCCCCAGCCCCAGCCCAGACTGCCCCCAGCCCCAGCCCAGACTGGCCCCAGCCCCAGCCCAGACTGGCCCCAGCCCCAGCCCAGACTGGCCCCAGCCCCAGCCCAGACTGGCCCCAGCCCCAGCCCAGACTGGCCCCAGCCCCAGCCCAGACTGCCCCCAGCCCAGACTGCCCCCAGCTCAGACTGCCCCCAGCCCAGACTGCCCCCAGCCCAGACTGCCCCCAGCCCCAGCCCAGACTGCCCCAGCCCAGACTGCCCCCAGCCCAGACTGCCCCCAGCCCAGACTGCCCCCAGCCCCAGCCCAGACTGCCCCAGCCAGACTGCCCCCAGCCCAGACTGGCCCCCAGCCCAGACTGCCCCCAGCCCAGACTGCCCCCAGCCCAGACTGCCCCCAGCCCCAGCCCAGACTGCCCCAGCCCAGACTGCCCCCAGCCCCAGCCCAGACTGGCCCCAGCCCCAGCCCAGACTGGCCCCAGCTCAGACTGCCCCCAGCCCAGACTGCCCCCAGACCAGACTGCCCCCAGCCCCAGCCCAGACTGCCCCAGCTCAGACTGCCCCAGCCCAGACTGCCCCCAGCCCAGACTGCCCCCAGCCCCAGCCCAGACTGCCCCAGCCCAGACTGCCCCCAGCCCCAGCCCAGACTGCCCCCCCAGCCTCCCAGCCCCCAGACTGGCCCCAGCCCCAGCCCAGACTGGCCCCAGCCCCAGCCCAGACTGGCGCCCAGCCCGCAGCCCAGACTGGCCCCAGCCCCAGCCCAGACTGGCCCCAGCCCCAGCCCAGACTGGCCCCAGCCCCAGCCCAGACTGGCCCCAGCCCCAGCCCAGACTGGCCCCAAGCCCCAGCCCAGACTGGCCCCAGCCCAGACCTGGCCCCAGCCCCAGCCCAGACTGGCCCCAGCCCCAGCCCAGACTGGCCCCAGCCCCAGGCCCAGACTGGCCCCAGCCCCAGCCCAGACTGGCCCCAGCCCCAGCCAGACAGGCCCCAGCCCCAGCCCAGGACAGGGCCCCAGCCCCAGCCCAGACTGGCCCCAGCCCCAGCCCAGACTGGCCCCAGCCCCAGACCAGACTGGCCCCAGCCCCAGACCAGACTGGCCCCAGCCCCAGACCAGACTGGCCCCAGCCCCAGACCAGACTGCCCCAGCCCCAGACCAGACTGGCCCCAGCCCCAGACCAGACTGGCCCCAGCCCCAGACCAGACTGGCCCAGCCCCAGACCAGTCTGGCCCCAGCCCCAGACCAGACTGGCCCCAGCCCCAGCCCAGACTGGCCCCAGCCCCAGCCCAGACTGGCCCCAGGCCCCAGCCCAGCCCAGACTGGCCCCAGCCCCAGACCAGACAGGCCCCAGCCCCAGACCAGACAGGCCCCAGCCCCAGCCCAGACTGGCCCCAGCCCCAGACCAGACTGGCCCCAGCCCCAGACCAGACTGGCCCCAGCCCCAGACCAGACTGGCCCCAGCCCCAGACCAGACTGGCCCCAGCCCCAGACCAGACTGGCCCCAGCCCCAGACCAGACTGGCCCCAGACTGCCTTATAAAGGAGGCAGGGAGATCAGACTCACCGATGTTGCCAAATATAATCCCGTTCTCTGTGGAGGCAACTTTGACGTTAGCCTTGATGTTTGCGAAGTCGTGGGGGGCGAGGGTCAGAGGGGAGGGCTTCTCTACCAGCTTCAGATCGCCTGCGACAAACAGCAAAATAAAATTAAAAAAGGAACACAGTTCATTTTATAGTAAATTTACCCTTTAGAAGTTGCCTCTATGCCCCCGGCACAATACCCCGAGACCCCTGCAGATACCCTTACCCAGTGTTGCCAGCTCCAGGGTGCAGCTCTGCAACGTGTCGCCGGTCTGGTTCACCACCAGGACGTCCAACACAATATCGTACTGATTGACGTGCACATAGGCTTCTGCGTACACCGGGTCCGAGAATCCCGTCAGCTGCGTCACCTACGGGGCGAGAAGAGCCGCAACGGCACAAATAATAAACTCAGTGAACCCCCAGACTAAATGCCAGCTTAGGGCACAATACAGAGTAACCCCCCCACTCACTTTATTGAGTTTGGAGGCCAGGGGGTCGGCGGCCTCCTTCCTTTGCGTTGTCCCCATGGCGGCCAGAAGGCTGAGCTGAAACTGATCCTCTTTGGAGGCCGTCTCGTTCTTGGCCGTCAGTTGCATGAAGGAAATGGGGTCGTCCGGCTGAACCGTCACGTTCCTCTTCTCGGACTCTTTCTGATTGGGGGAGAGAAGAAAAGACGATCACAATCTGCATTTTTATTAAAGGAGAAGTAAATTGTGCTCCTCCTCCTCAACTCTATAGAGCCTCCTTTCCATACAGGCACCGCCCTCATACCCTGCCGCTGCCAATGGAATTGCTGCTTTAGGGCTGCAGTTTATGTCTTTGGCCAGTAGAGGGTATTCCTGCTACATTAAGCTTCTTTACCCCATTGCCCCCAACACCCCATAGAAATGGGGTCTCTCATATTCATCTTCCATTCTCAATCCAACATGGCTGCCAGGTTGCTAGGGAACCAAGACCAAATCCCATAGGCTCCTCCTTCCTTGGGGTAACATCCCATTACCTTCTGCGAGAGCTTCTCCTCCTCCAACTTGGCCGACAGCATGTGGGACAGAGACTGCCGACATTCCTTGTTGAAAATCTCGTTCATGAGGGGAGAACATTCCGACAGAACCTTCAGGCAAAGGGAGATGCGATCCACGTCGTCGTCTGTGATTGGCTTCTTGGGGAGGGAGGACTTGCCCAGGTGGAGGATGGTGGCCATCAGCAACATGGCTTCTGCCACGAACGACTAAAGGAAACAGAATAAAGGGGAATAAGGGGGGGGGCTACTGGCCAGGGGCCACACAATCAAAATGAAGACCAATTGCAAAGTGGCAATATCTCCATCACTTACATTCTGTTTTCTTTTCTCCTGGACTAACGCCACGTAGCGCAGCGCGATCTTGGTCAGCGTGGTGGCAAGGGACGCAGCCACATAGAAATCCCCGTCCAGCAAGAAGCCTCTTAGCGGGGGTCTGTAAGTCCAAGCGTAGGTTAAAATGACTCTTATAGGGATTCTCAGCCTGTAGAAGGTCAGCTCTTTGGGACAATAAGGTTAAGTTACCAATAAAAGCAATGGGAGGTATAAGGGAGTAATAAAGATACTGAGAGAGATGGAGCCTTTGCAGCAAAGCCATTTTTCAGCGGCATTCTGTGCTTTAGTATCACTGCTCCACCTACTGGCCAAACACAGAATTACATGTATTTGCTATTTGAACTGGGACAAAACCAACAGGCACAGGGGGTACAACTAGAAGTTGGGCCCAAAACGGACTGATGTGAAGCAAGAGACTGAGCCCCTCGTACCTCTCCTCTTCTTTCTTTGCGGGCCGGGAGCTGCTCAGGGCGCTCTGCGTGGCATAGGTGCCCATCTCTGTCACCAGCTTCTGCGTCGGCCCCACCGTCACGTCCTCCTCTGGCTTTAACTCTCCCGATTCCTTCTTCAGTTCCGTCTCTACTATAGGCACCTAAACACAGACAAAATAATACCCCAGGGGTAGAATAAATAGAGATAGACAGACACAGAGAGCGAGACAGGCAGACAGAAAGAGATAAATGATCTTATTGGTTGCTATGGGTTACTGCTCTTGGGCAAATTTAGTGCCTTTTTATTACATAATCCCTTTAGTTATCAATATTTAATGTAACAGCACTTTGTATCTATTATTGTATTGATCCCTGTTTGTAGTTAATTTATTGTTCTGCCTGTACAGCGCTGTGTGCATACGGGGGTGATATATACACACACACACACACACACACACACACGTACCTCTCCCAGGGACCGGCGCACTTCAGTCATCACACTGTTAATATCTTCTTTTGTGCTGCAATATTCACCCAAAATCCACAGGGCGGCCCTGTATATTCTGCAACAGGAAGAGACATTGTATTGTGATATATTATATCTATACCTATCTCTCTCTCTATCCCTATCTCTCTCTATACCTATAACTATCTACCCATATCTATCTCTCTACCTCTTTCTATCCCTATATATATCTATAACTATCTCTCTATCCCTATATCTATCTATATTTATCTATCTCTATATCGCTCTCCATACCTATCTCTCTATACCTACCTTTCTCTTTCTATCCCTATATCTATCTATCTCTTTTTTATCCCTATATCTATCCATATCTCTCTACCCATATCTATCTCTTTCTATCCCTATATCTATCTATACTTTTCTCTCTATACCCATATCTATCTCTTTCTATCCCTATATCTATCTATACCTCTCTATTCCTATATCTATCTACCCATATCTCTCTCTCTCCTTCTATCCCTATATCTATCTATACCTCTCTATCCCTATATCTATCTACCCATATCGCTCTCTCTCTTTCTATCCCTATATCTATCTATATCTCTCTATCCCTATATCTATCTGCCCATATCTCTCTACCCATATCTATCTCTTTCTATCCCTATATCTATCCATATCTCTCTACCCATATCTATCTCTTTCTATCCCTATATCTATCTATACCTCTCTATCCCTATATCTATCTACCCATATCTATCTCTTTCTATCCCTATATCTATCTATACCTATCTCTCTATCTATACCTCTCTATCCCTGTATCTCTCTACCCATATCTATCCCTATATCTATCTATACCTATCTCTTTATCTATATCTCTCTATACCTATCTCTCTATCCCTATAGCTATCTATACCTATTTCTCTATAGATATCCATCTCTATAGATACATATATATAGGGGGCCCCGGGCCCCCACTCAGCCTGTTTATCCCCCCTTGGGAGCCCGGGGGCTGTAACACAACACAGAGCAGCCACATTAAGCCCAAGTTAAGGAACGTACTTGACTGATTTGATCGCATGGAAAACTTCCAGCATCTTCTCCACTATGAGTGGGCGGAGATTATCAAAGCGCTGCACGGCTTCCCGCACAAACTCCAGGACATCGGCCGCCGCCGCCTCGTTGCTGTCGCTGAGGAACTCCATGAGCTGAAGGTGCAACATAAAACCCCACAACGTTACCCTTAGCAACAGACAAACGCGCAAGGCGCCCGACTTGGTTACGGGGAGCAGCGTCTGTCACTTACCACTGGGATGACGTTGGCGGCCATGTCTGGGAAGCGCACACTGCAGGAATGGAGCGTTCTCACCAGCAGCTGCCTGTACTTGTCCGTGTCCTCGTGCTCAGTCACGTTATTGGTCTTGATCACCTCTTTCTTCAGCACGATGACCAGCTGGGGGTGAAATACAGCCCATCAGAGTTCTGCCCCGGCATAGGGTGGATTGATTGGTTCAACAGGAAACGTTACAATGCGTTACCTCTTCCACGTTGCGCGAGGACACCAGTTCCAGTGCCAGTTGGAGGGTCTTTTTGCGCACTTCCAGGTCGGGGGTGCTCAGTACCCGCAGGATGTCCATCACCAGATCCTTGAATGCAATAAGGAAGTGTTACAGCAATGAACCAATAAGGAGAGAGTAAACCAAACCCTGGGTTTGGTCCGTAAAGGGGCTGTTCACCTTTAAATTAACTCTTAGTATGATGTAGAGTGCGATATTCTGAGACAATCTGCAATTGGTCTTCATTTTTTTTTTATAATTTGTGGTTTCCCAGTTATTTAGCAACTCTCCAGTTTTAAGCTTCAGCAGTTTTCTGGTTGCTAGGGTTCAAATTACCTTAGCAACCAGGGAGTGGTTTGAATGAGAGACAGGAATATGAATAGGAGAGGAGCTGAATGGAAAGATAAGGAATAAAAAGTAACAATAAAACTGGAGCCTCACAGAGCAATAGGGTTTGGCTGCCGGGGTCAGTGACCCCCATTTGAAAGCTACAAAGAGTCAGAAGACGGCAAAATTAAAAAAGTATAAAAAAAAATAAATAACGAAGACCAATTGAAAAGATGCTTAGAATAGCCCATTCTATAACATACTGAAAGGTAACCAATCCACTACCAGCAGCGAGGGACCCTGTCTCCATTCAGTACCAGCACATAACGGCTGCACTGGAGCCAGCCTTATAGCGCCCTCTAGTGGCGAATTTACATTACAGCTACAGATGCTGATAAAGATGGAAAAGTACAAATCTGCCCACCTGTAGCACTCGCTCATGGGAAGGGTGGTCCTTCAGCTCCACCAGTCGGTCCAACACAATCAGCTTCACGTTATTGTCGCTCTCCTTGATGATCAGGTCGATGTAGCACTGAGCGGCTGCCTAGGGACACAAGGAGAACGGTATTCACATTAGTACAGAACTTGTACCCCGACCCGGTGTCTAACCATGAAAGGGCCTTGTTCCCCAACAGAAAGAAGTATTAGGGTGAAGGCACACAGGGCTACTAGTAGCGGCTACTAAAACAGACAATGCTGATCATTTACTGATAATTGTCCCTATGTATGTTTAGCAGAGGCAATTCTCAGTATTGTCTATGGCAGGGGATTTTCTGGTGTTTAGTAGCCATGACAAGTAGCTGCTACTAAGTAGCTTCGTGTGGCTTCACCCTAAGGGTAAAAACACACAGAGCTACTTTTCATGGCTACTTAGTGTAAGAACCCACAAAGCGGTCGAGTAGGCGACGGACTGCTCCGAAAAGCCTTCCCACTGGCAACAATAGGGGAGTAAAACGTAACCAGTGATCTTGCTCAGAGCAGCCAATCAGATGCTTAGCTTTGGTTTTCTAACTGTTGAAATCTAATAGCTGATTGGTTGCCCTGGGCAACATCACCAGTAATGCTTCACACCACTTTTTACACAACATGATAAATAAACCCCTAGGAGTCGCTGGTGGAAAGCAGAGCTCTATTGGGGGTGACTCAAGTGTTCCGTGGGTTCTTACCCTATATAGCCATGAAAAAGTAGCTGCTACTAGTAGCTCAGTGTGTCTTCACAGTACACAGTAAGATCTGCTCGCTTGGTGAAGTCGCCCAGCGAGCAAATCTTCTCCAGACATGGCCACCTAAGGGTGGGCGATATTGGGCTAAGTTGGTCGTTTGGCCCTAGGGTCAAAAATCGAATTAAAACAGCGGGTACAGGCGCCGTCAGTTTGGGGACTGCATCAACGAGCCGATGTGGTTCCCAATCTGACGGAAAATCAAACCTGCCCGATTTTAGGCCAGATGTTGGTCAGGGAGGCCCATACAGGGGCGAATTGGTCTAAAGGACCAATATCGGCCCGTGTATGGGCACCTTAAGGGTGAAGACACATGGAGCTACTTAGTAGCAGCTACTAATATGTGCCTTCACCCTTACTCATTAGTCCTGCCAGTTACCTTGATGGCAGTGGGCGCACTGGAGAAAGTGACCAGTGTTCCGTGGGTTCTTACCCTATTTAGCCATGAAAAAGTAGCTGCTACTAGTAGCTAAGTGTGTCTTCACCCTTAAGCTGGCCATACACAGTAAGATCTGCTCCCCTGGTGAAGTCGCCAAGCAAGTGGATCTTATCCAGACATGCCCACCTACGGCTGGGCAATATTGGGCTAATTCGGTCATTTGGCCCTAGGGTCAAACAATCGAAATAAAACAGTGGGTATAGGCACCGTCAGTTTGGGGACTGCATCAACAGGCCGATCCGAGGGAAAATCAAACCCGCCAAGATCTGGCTGATTTTAGACCAGATGTTGGTAGGGGAGGCCCATAGTTTGTGCCCATACAGGGGCAGATAAGCTGCCGAATCAGTCTAAAGAACAGATATCGGCCCTTGTATGGGCACCTTAAGGGTGAAGACACATGAATCTACTTAGTAGCAGCTGCTAATATGGGACTTCACCCTTACTCATTAGTCCTGCCAGTTACCTTGATGGCAGTGGGCGCACTGGAGAGAGTGACCAGGGTTCCAGCAGCTTCATACTTGACGGCCGGACTGGACGACTGGAGCAGGTTGTAGATGCACCGGATGAAGCGAGCCCTCTCGGAGGGGTTGGCATGGCAAACCTGCAGGGGAAGGATGGATTAATGGATGTGGCTCGGCGGGTTGGGATTGGCAGACGCACAGCACGGCAGTCGCCGACACAAACCTTGTAGATGAGCTCGACGATGACCAACTGCAGGATGTCCCCAAACGTCTGCACTTGGTCGATGCAGGTACTCAGGTAATCCAGGGCCCGGTCCTACGGGGAACAGGGAGAGTTTGGGCCGGAGAACAGATCTGTACATCCCGTGACCCTCGGGATCCCATTATCTGGCGCCACTTGGTTGGCAGCCAGTGTAACTGCCAGTTCTCCCCACGGCTCATTATGTTACATGAGAATGGCGCCTAATGAAGGGGCTCATTATTATAACAATGAAGTAAATCTGCTAGTAGCCAATGAGGTTGCGGGCTCTGCAGGACACGCCCCCCCCCAACTCTCCCCCCTCTCTCGCTACCTGATCGGCATGGATGAGCATCATGAAGGCGTTGCGCTTGCAGCTCGCATCTTTCTCGTTCACAAGGAAATCGTGGATCAGTTCTGGAGCATCCGGGATCAGGTGTTCGAAGTTCCTACAAGGAGAACACAGCAGGGCTGAGTAGAACACGGAACCCCCCAAGTACCGGCTCTGGGCAAGTCCAAAGTGAATCTCCCAAGTCTGATAAAAGCCCAAGGGGAGGTTCCGATCATCGCCACGAGGGCAATGTTACCCTTAAAGGGGCGGTTCACAGTTAATTTTTAGTATGTTACAGACTGGCCACTTCTAAGCAACTTTTACATTGGTCTTCATTATTTATGTTATAATTTTTGATTTATTTGCCTTCTTCAAACTCTTTGTGGTTTTAAAATGGGGGTCACCGACCCCGGCAGCCAAACCCTATTGCTCTGTGAGGCTCCAGTTTTATTGTTATTGTTACTTTTTATTCCTTATCTTTCTATTCTGCCCCTTTCCTATTCATATACTTGTCTCTCATCCAAACCACTCCCTGGTTGCTAAGGTAAGTTGGACCCTAGCAACCAAATAGCTGCTGAAACTCCAAACTGCTGAACTGAAAATGAACTACAAATAATAAAAAATGAAGACCAATTGCAAACTGTCTCAGAATATTACTCTCTACATCATACTAAACGTTAACTCAGAGGTGAACCCCTTGAATGAGGTAAGTCTTGGCCTGGATCATATCTAGACTATATCTATCATATATATATATATATCTATATATATATATCTATAGATATTATATATATATATATATATATATAGATATTATATATCTATATGATATATATATATATATATATATATATATATATATATATATATAAAGATATATATATACATACATACACACACACATAGTATATATATATATATATATATATATAAATATAATATGAGACTTTCTGCTCGGCTGGGGCTCACCTGTAGATGGTGTAGATGGCGAGCACCGCGTTCCTACGCACGTAGCTGTGGCGGTGCTCCAGGCAGGCCCGAATCGCCGGCATCAGGGGCTCCAGAAGCTCCGCCTCTTTCAGTTTGCACAGGAAGCGTAGTGTAGATCCCCTGATGAACTCGTTGGGGTGCTGGAGATCCTGTAAATGGGGATACAGAATGGAATGACGTCATTGGTGCACCCAAATCATAATGGAAGCCCGGTTGGTTATCTACCCAATGGGAGTCACCCACCACCGCTAAAGCCACGCCCCTCTCACCTTCCTGTAGGCGTCGCACACGAGGATCATCTCCTGCAAGAGTTTCCCGTCGGGCGTGGTCTTGGGCACAATCTCCCAGAAGACCAAGAGCAGCTTCTTGATGGTGTGATCCTGCAGCGGCAGCACAAACCGTATGATGGTCATCAGCAGCCCCGGCAGCTTCTCTCCATTTAGGATCATGATGATCACTTTCTTCAGGGCCTCCGTCTTGGATTTCACATCTCCTTTCTCTGCAGGGGGGGGGGGGGGGGGAATAGAGAATTACTCACGTGTACCCCCCCGTATCCAGTGATGCATTGGGAAACCCTGCTCTTAACCTTTAGTATGATGTAGAGTATAATATTCTTAGATAATTTGCAATTGGTCTTCATTTTTTATTATCTGTAGTTTTTTAATTATTTCTGTTTTTGTTCAGCAGCTCTCTGGTTGCTAGGATCCATATTACCTTAGCAACCATGGAGACGCTTGACTGAAAAACTGATATATAAATAGGAGAGGGACTGAATAGCAAAATAAATAACATAAAGTAACAATAATAATAAAACTGGAGCCTCACAGAGCAATAGGGTTTGGCTGCCGGGGTCAGTGACCCCCATTTGAAAGCTGCAAAAAAAAAAAAAAAAAAAAAAAAAAGGAAAAAAGGTGCAAATAATTCAAAAATTATTAAAAATATATAATGAAGACCAATTGAAAAGTTGCTTGGAATTTGACCAAAGAAATATTGCTCTGTGAGGCTACAATTTTATGGTTAATTTTTATTACTTTATCTTTCTATTCAGCCCCTCTCCTATTTATATATCAGTCACTCTCTGGTTACTAAGGTAAATTGGACCATAGCAACCAGAAAACTGCTGAAATTCCAAACTAGAGAGAGCTGCAGAACAAAAAGTAAAATTAATAAACTCCCGGAAATAAAAAAAAAAATGAAGACCAATTGCAAATTGTCTCAGAATAGCACCCTCTACATCGTTCTAAAAGTTAATTCAAAGGTAAACAACCCCTTTAGGTACTAATGCACAGTAAGGAGGGGAGTTGGGAGGGGCCTCACCCAAGTCCGCCTTCAGAGTAATTTCGGATGGAGGTTCCGAGTCCATTGGAACGTTAATGAGAGTGTAACACACATTCTCGGCTGCAGTCATGGTGCCGGGGCAGTTCAGCCTTCTGATTCGCTGCTGTATAAAATGAGGAGGCGGCCCTGGAGGAGAAATGAAAAAAACATTACAAATAAAGAAAAACTGGCGCTGTATTTATCCTGCTGTGGGTTCTGGGGTATTATACATGGAATTGGCACTGTATTTATCCTGCTGTGGGTTCTGGGGTATTATACATGGAATTGGCACTGTATTTATCCTGCTGTGGGTTCTGGGGTATTATACATGGAATTGGCACTGTATTTATCTGCTGTGGGTTCTGGGGTATTATACATGGAATTGGCACTGTATTTATCTGCTGTGGGTTCTGGGGTATTATACATGGAATTGGCACTGTATTTATCTGCTGTGGGTTCTGGGGTATTATACATGGAATTGGCACTGTATTTATCCTGCTGTGGGTTCTGGGGTATTATACATGGAATTGGCACTGTATTTATCTGCTGTGGGTTCTGGGGTATTATACATGGAATTGGCACTGTATTTATCCTGCTGTGGGTTCTGGGGTATTATACATGGAATTGGCACTGTATTTATCTGCTGTGGGTTCTGGGGTATTATACATGGAATTGGCACTGTATTTATCCTGCTGTGGGTTCTGGGGGTATTATACATGGAATTGGCACTGTATTTATCCTGCTGTGGGTTCTGGGGGTATTATACATGGAATTGGCACTGTATTTATCCTGCTGTGGGTTCTGGGGTATTATACATGGAATTGGCACTGTATTTATCTGCTGTGGGTTCTGGGGTATTATACATGGAATTGGCACTGTATTTATCTGCTGTGGGTTCTGGGGTATTATACATGGAATTGGCACTGTATTTATCCTGCTGTGGGTTCTGGGGTATTATACATGGAATTGGCACTGTATTTATCCCGCTGTGGGTTCTGGGGTATTATACATGGAATTGGCACTGTATTTATCCCGCTGTGGGTTCTGGGGTATTATACATGGAATTGGCACTGTATTTATCCCGCTGTGGGTTCTGGGGTATTATACATGGAATTGGCACTGTATTTATCCTGCTGTGGGTTCTGGGGTATTATACATGGAATTGGCACTGTATTTATCCTGCTGTGGGTTCTGGGGTATTATACATGGAATTGGCATTGTATTTATCTGCTGTGGGTTCTGGGGTATTATACATGGAATTGGCACTGTATTTATCCCGCTGTGGGTTCTGGGGTATTATACATGGAATTGGCACTGTATTTATCTGCTGTGGGTTCTGGGGTATTATACATGGAATTGGCACTGTATTTATCCTGCTGTGGGTTCTGGGGTATTATACATGGAATTGGCACTGTATTTATCCTGCTGTGGGTTCTGGGTATTATACATGGAATTGGCACTGTATTTATCCTGCTGTGGGTTCTGGGGTATTATACATGGAATTGGCACTGTATTTATCTGCTGTGGGTTCTGGGGTATTATACATGGAATTGGCACTGTATTTATCCTGCTGTGGGTTCTGGGGTATTATACATGGAATTGGCACTGTATTTATCCTGCTGTGGGTTCTGGGGTATTATACATGGAATTGGCATTGTATTTATCCTGCTGTGGGTTCTGGGGTATTATACATGGAATTGGCACTGTATTTATCCTGCTGTGGGTTCTGGGGTATTATACATGGAATTGGCACTGTATTTATCCCGCTGTGGGTTCTGGGGTATTATACATGGAATTGGCACTGTATTTATCCCGCTGTGGGTTCTGGGGTATTATACATGGAATTGGCACTGTATTTATCTGCTGTGGGTTCTGGGGTATTATACATGGAATTGGCACTGTATTTATCTGCTGTGGGTTCTGGGGTATTATACATGGAATTGGCACTGTATTTATCCCGCTGTGGGTTCTGGGGTATTATACATGGAATTGGCACTGTATTTATCCCGCTGTGGGTTCTGGGGTATTATACATGGAATTGGCACTGTATTTATCCTGCTGTGGGTTCTGGGGTATTATACATGGAATTGGCACTGTATTTATCTGCTGTGGGTTCTGGGGTATTATACATGGAATTGGCACTGTATTTATCCTGCTGTGGGTTCTGGGGTATTATACATGGAATTGGCACTGTATTTATCCCGCTGTGGGTTCTGGGGTATTATACATGGAATTGGCACTGTATTTATCCTGCTGTGGGTTCTGGGGTATTATACATGGAATTGGCACTGTATTTATCTGCTGTGGGTTCTGGGGTATTATACATGGAATTGGCACTGTATTTATCCTGCTGTGGGTTCTGGGGTATTATACATGGAATTGGCACTGTATTTATCCCGCTGTGGGTTCTGGGGTATTATACATGGAATTGGCACTGTATTTATCCTGCTGTGGGTTCTGGGGTATTATACATGGAATTGGCACTGTATTTATCCCGCTGTGGGTTCTGGGGTATTATACATGGAATTGGCACTGTATTTATCCCGCTGTGGGTTCTGGGGTATTATACATGGAATTGGCACTGTATTTATCCCGCTGTGGGTTCTGGGGTATTATACATGGAATTGGCACTGTATTTATCTGCTGTGGGTTCTGGGGTATTATACATGGAATTGGCACTGTATTTATCCTGCTGTGGGTTCTGGGGTATTATACATGGAATTGGCACTGTATTTATCCCGCTGTGGGTTCTGGGGTATTATACATGGAATTGGCACTGTATTTATCCTGCTGTGGGTTCTGGGGTATTATACATGGAATTGGCACTGTATTTATCCTGCTGTGGGTTCTGGGGTATTATACATGGAATTGGCACTGTATTTATCTGCTGTGGGTTCTGGGGTATTATACATGGAATTGGCACTGTATTTATCTGCTGTGGGTTCTGGGGTATTATACATGGAATTGGCACTGTATTTATCTGCTGTGGGTTCTGGGGTATTATACATGGAATTGGCACTGTATTTATCTGCTGTGGGTTCTGGGGTATTATACATGGAATTGGCACTGTATTTATCCCGCTGTGGGTTCTGGGGTATTATACATGGAATTGGCACTGTATTTATCCCGCTGTGGGTTCTGGGGTATTATACATGGAATTGGCACTGTATTTATCTGCTGTGGGTTCTGGGGTATTATACATGGAATTGGCACTGTATTTATCCTGCTGTGGGTTCTGGGGTATTATACATGGAATTGGCACTGTATTTATCCCGCTGTGGGTTCTGGGGTATTATACATGGAATTGGCACTGTATTTATCCTGCTGTGGGTTCTGGGGTATTATACATGGAATTGGCACTGTATTTATCCTGCTGTGGGTTCTGGGGTATTATACATGGAATTGGCACTGTATTTATCTGCTGTGGGTTCTGGGGTATTATACATGGAATTGGCACTGTATTTATCTGCTGTGGGTTCTGGGGTATTATACATGGAATTGGCACTGTATTTATCTGCTGTGGGTTCTGGGGTATTATACATGGAATTGGCACTGTATTTATCTGCTGTGGGTTCTGGGGTATTATACATGGAATTGGCACTGTATTTATCTGCTGTGGGTTCTGGGGTATTATACATGGAATTGGCACTGTATTTATCCCGCTGTGGGTTCTGGGGTATTATACATGGAATTGGCACTGTATTTATCTGCTGTGGGTTCTGGGGTATTATACATGGAATTGGCACTGTATTTATCCCGCTGTGGGTTCTGGGGTATTATACATGGAATTGGCACTGTATTTATCCTGCTGTGGGTTCTGGGGTATTATACATGGAATTGGCACTGTATTTATCCTGCTGTGGGTTCTGGGGTATTATACATGGAATTGGCACTGTATTTATCCTGCTGTGGGTTCTGGGGTATTATACATGGAATTGGCGCTGTATTTATCCTGCTGTGGGTTCTGGGGTATTATACATGGAATTGGCACTGTATTTATCCCGCTGTGGGTTCTGGGGTATTATACATGGAATTGGCACTGTATTTATCCTGCTGTGGGTTCTGGGGTATTATACATGGAATTGGCACTGTATTTATCCTGCTGTGGGTTCTGGGGTATTATACATGGAATTGGCACTGTATTTATCCTGCTGTGGGTTCTGGGGTATTATACATGGAATTGGCACTGTATTTATCAGAGGGTACTATAGAAGGGTCGCTGCCAACAAGAGATCTCTGCCCATCTCTGTATTAACACCAAATACCCCAGTAAGGGGAATGTATCCACCTTTGCTACATGGCATTAGCACTAAATACACCACTAAATATTTGCCACCTTTTCCACGGGCCATTAACTCCAAATACCCCAGAATGAGATTTTACCCACCTTTGCCCCAGGGCATTAAGTCCAAATACCCCAAATACCCTGGCATTTTACCCACCTGTGCTACAGGGCATTAAGTCCAAATACCCCAAATACCCTGGTATTTTACCCACCTGTGCTACAGGGCATTAACTCCTAATACCCCAAATACCCTGGTATTTTACCCACCTGTGCTACAGGGCATTAACTCCTAATACCCCAAATACCCTGGTATTTTACCCACCTTTGCCCCAGGGCATTAACTCCTAATACCCCAAATACCCTGGTATTTTACCCACCTGTGCTACAGGGCATTAACTCCTAATACCCCAAATACCCTGGTATTTTACCCACCTGTGCTACAGGGCATTAACTCCTAATACCCCAAATACCCTGGTATTTTACCCACCTGTGCTACAGGGCATTAACTCCTAATACCCCAAATACCCTGGTATTTTACCCACCTGTGCTACAGGGCATTAACTCCTAATACCCCAAATACCCTGGTATTTTACCCACCTTTGCCCCAGGGCATTAACTCCTAATACCCCAAATACCCTGGTATTTTACCCACCTGTGCTACAGGGCATTAACTCCTAATACCCCAAATACCCTGGTATTTTACCCACCTGTGCTACAGGGCATTAACTCCTAATACCCCAAATACCCTGGTATTTTACCCACCTGTGCTACAGGGCATTAACTCCTAATACCCCAAATACCCTGGTATTTTACCCACCTGTGCTACAGGGAATTAACTCCTAATACCCCAAATACCCTGGCATTTTACCCACCTTTGCCCCAGGGCATTAACTCCTAATACCCCAAATACCCTGGTATTTTACCCACCTTTGCCCCAGGGCATTAAAACCACCACTTCTGTCGCATAAACTCCCGCAGTTCGCCCATAGATACCCCGGGGGGGTAGGTTCCCCACAGGTAGGACATGCCATGCACGTACCGGGCACCTACCTACCTCAGGGCAATAACAGCAGCTTAGCGCAGGGCCAATGGGTCGATTCTATGGTAGGAGGTAAGTCAAGCAGTTGCCCCTGGCGGGGGTAGTTCCCGCTGCCTTACCTGCGGCTCCGGGCTCACTCCGTACCAGGGACACTGAGCGCTCTCTGGGTGACGTGGAAGCGCCTAGCGGAGCGCAGTCCAACTCAATCGTACGGAAGCCGGGGAGGGCCAGAACACTCGCAAATCCCGGAAAGGCTACGTCACTGACAGACTCCTGAGAAACCGCGGAAGTGAGCGGCCCAGCAACCCGGAAACGAAATTTATAGGGGGCGTAACCTGCTGCTGAAACGCATGATCCAGGAAGTACCTTGCTCTAGTGAAACGCAACGATAACCGGAAACTCAATTTATGGGAGGGGGCGTAACCTGCTGCTGAAACGCATGATCCAGGAAGTATCTTGTTCTAGTGGAACGCAAACTTTACCGGCAAAATAGAAGCAGGATATAGAAAGAAACCCGGAACTTGCAGTCAATCTGTTAATCACTGATTGGCTCAGGATTCCCTTGATTTCATATAGCGCTATGTATGGTCTGATACAGGGCTGCACAGAATCCAGTTCAGCATGCAGCAGCCTTCTAGGTTAGACTCTCACTAGGGACAAGGAAAGCTGATATTATATTCAGGGACATTGGCATTCCTGCACCAGTACAGCTGGGGTGTTTGCTACAGAAACCCTACTATAGTTTATATAAATACCCCGCTGTGTAGCCCCGGGGGCAGCCATTCCTGCACCAGTACAGCTGGGGTGTTTGCTACAGAAACCCTACTATAGTTTATATAAATACCCCGCTGTGTAGCCCCGGGGGCAGCCGTTCCTGCACTGGTACAGCTGGGGTGTTTGCTACAGAAACCCTACTATAGTTTATATAAATACCCCGCTGTGTAGCCCCGGGGGCAGCCATTCCTGCACTGGTACAGCTGGGGTGTTTGCTACAGAAACCCTACTATAGTTTATATAAATACCCCGCTGTGTAGCCCCGGGGCAGCCATTCCTGCACTGGTACAGCTGGGGTGTTTGCTACAGAAACCCTACTATAGTTTATATAAATACCCCGCTGTGTAGCCCCGGGGGCAGCCATTCCTGCACTGGTACAGCTGGGGTGTTTGCTACAGAAACCCTACTATAGTTTATATAAATACCCCGCTGTGTAGCCCCGGGGGCAGCCATTCCTGCACTGGTACAGCTGGGGTGTTTGCTACAGAAACCCTACTATAGTTTATATAAATACCCCCGCTGTGTAGCCCCGGGGGCAGTCATTCCTGCACTGGTACAGCTGGGGTGTTTGCTACAGAAACCCTACTATAGTTTATATAAATACCCCGCTGTGTAGCCCCGGGGGCAGCCGTTCCTGCACTGGTACAGCTGGGGTGTTTGCTGCAGAAACCCTACTATAGTTTATATAAATACCCCCGCTGTGTAGCCCCGGGGGCAGCCATTCCTGCACTGGTACAGCTGGGGTGTTTGCTACAGAAACCCTACTATAGTTTATATAAATACCCCGCTGTGTAGCCCCGGGGGCAGCCGTTCCTGCACCGGTACAGCTGGGGTGTTTGCTACAGAAACCCTACTATAGTTTATATAAATACCCCGCTGTGTAGCCCCCGGGGGCAGCCATTCCTGCACTGGTACAGCTGGGGTGTTTGCTACAGAAACCCTACTATAGTTTATATAAATACCCCGCTGTGTAGCCCCGGGGGCAGCCATTCCTGCACTGGTACAGCTGGGGTGTTTGCTACAGAAACCCTACTATAGTTTATATAAATACCCCGCTGTGTAGCCCCCGGGGGCAGCCATTCCTGCACCGGTACAGCTGGGGTGTTTGCTACAGAAACCCTACTATAGTTTATATAAATACCCCCGCTGTGTAGCCCCGGGGGCAGCCATTCCTGCACCGGTACAGCTGGGGTGTTTGCTACAGAAACCCTACTATAGTTTATATAAATACCCCGCTGTGTAGCCCCGGGGGCAGCCGTTCCTGCACCGGTACAGCTGGGGTGTTTGCTACAGAAACCCTACTATAGTTTATATAAATACCCCGCTGTGTAGCCCCGGGGGCAGCCATTCCTGCACTGGTACAGCTGGGGTGTTTGCTACAGAAACCCTACTATAGTTTATATAAATACCCCGCTGTGTAGCCCCGGGGGTAGCCGTTCCTGCACCGGTACAGCTGGGGTGTTTGCTACAGAAACCCTACTATAGTTTATATAAATACCCGCTGTGTAGCCCCGGGGGCAGCCGTTCCTGCACCGGTACAGCTGGGGTGTTTGCTACAGAAACCCTACTATAGTTTATATAAATACCCCCGCTGTGTAGCCCCGGGGGCAGCCGTTCCTGCACCGGTACAGCTGGGGTGTTTGCTACAGAAACCCTACTATAGTTTATATAAATACCCCCGATGTGTAGCCCCGGGGGCAGCCATTCCTGCACCGGTACAGCTGGGGTGTTTGCTACAGAAACCCTACTATAGTTTATATAAATACCCCCGCTGTGTAGCCCCAGGGGCAGCCGTTCCTGCACTGGTACAGCTGGGGTGTTTGCTACAGAAACCCTACTATAGTTTATATAAATACCCCCGCTGTGTAGCCCCGGGGGCAGCCATTCCTGCACTGGTACAGCTGGGGTGTTTGCTACAGAAACCCTACTATAGTTTATATAAATACCCCGCTGTGTAGCCCCGGGGGCAGCCATTCCTGCACCGGTACAGCTGGGGTGTTTGCTACAGAAACCCTACTATAGTTTATATAAATACCCCGCTGTGTAGCCCCGGGGGCAGCCATTCCTGCACCGGTACAGCTGGGGTGTTTGCTACAGAAACCCTACTATAGTTTATATAAATACCCCCGCTGTGTAGCCCCGGGGGCAGCCATTCCTGCACTGGTACAGCTGGGGTGTTTGCTACAGAAACCCTACTATAGTTTATATAAATACCCCCGCTGTGTAGCCCCGGGGGCAGCAATTCCTGCACTGGTACAGCTGGGGTGTTTGCTACAGAAACCCTACTATAGTTTATATAAATACCCCGCTGTGTAGCCCCGGGGGCAGCCGTTCCTGCACTGGTACAGCTGGGGTGTTTGCTACAGAAATCCTACTATAGTTTATATAAATACCCCCGCTGTGTAGCCCCGGGGGCAGCCGTTCCTGCACCGGTACAGCTGGGGTGTTTGCTACAGAAACCCTACTATAGTTTATATAAATACCCCCGCTGTGTAGCCCCGGGGGCAGCCATTCCTGCCACTGGTACAGCTGGGGTGTTTGCTACAGAAACCCTACTATAGTTTATATAAATACCCCCGCTGTGTAGCCCCGGGGGCAGCCGTTCCTGCACCGGTACAGCTGGGGTGTTTGCTACAGAAACCCTACTATAGTTTATATAAATACCCCCGCTGTGTAGCCCCGGGGGCAGCCGTTCCTGCACTGGTACAGCTGGGGTGTTTGCTACAGAAACCCTACTATAGTTTATATAAATACCCCGCTGTGTAGCCCCGGGGGCAGCCGTTCCTGCACTGGTACAGCTGGGGTGTTTGCTACAGAAACCCTACTATAGTTTATATAAATACCCCCGCTGTGTAGCCCTGGGGGCAGCCATTCCTGCACTGGTACAGCTGGGGTGTTTGCTACAGAAACCCTACTATAGTTTATATAAATACCCCGCTGTGTAGCCCCGGGGGCAGCCATTCCTGCACTGGTACAGCTGGGGTGTTTGCTACAGAAACCCTACTATAGTTTATATAAATACCCCCCGCTGTGTAGCCCCGGGGGCAGCCATTCCTGCACCGGTACAGCTGGGGTGTTTGCTACAGAAACCCTACTATAGTTTATATAAATACCCCCGCTGTGTAGCCCCGGGGGCAGCCATTCCTGCACTGGTACAGCTGGGGTGTTTGCTACAGAAACCCTACTATAGTTTATATAAATACCCTGCTGTGTAGCCCCGGGGGCAGCCGTTCCTGCACCGGTACAGCTGGGGTGTTTGCTACAGAAACCCTACTATAGTTTATATAAATACCCCGCTGTGTAGCCCCGGGGGCAGCCATTCCTGCACTGGTACAGCTGGGGTGTTTGCTACAGAAACCCTACTATAGTTTATATAAATACCCCGCTGTGTAGCCCCGGGGGCAGCCATTCCTGCACTGGTACAGCTGGGGTGTTTGCTACAGAAACCCTACTATAGTTTATATAAATACCCCGCTGTGTAGCCCCGGGGGCAGCCGTTCCTGCACCGGTACAGCTGGGGTGTTTGCTACAGAAACCCTACTATAGTTTATATAAATACCCCGCTGTGTAGCCCCGGGGGCAGCCATTCCTGCACTGGTACAGCTGGGGTGTTTGCTACAGAAACCCTACTATAGTTTATATAAATACCCCGCTGTGTAGCCCCGGGGGGAAACCTCACACAATGAAATTGATGCTGGGAGCTTCTTAATCTCAGAATAAAAAAAATTAGGGCCCTTAAAGAGACACGACCCCCAGGAAAACGTAGAATAAAACTGCTGAAACAAATTGAAGAGGAAAAAAAATCCTTTATTCTTCGTCGCTTTTACAATTATAATCACAATATCATCATACAAAATGTCAGGAAATGCCATAAGCAGATTTATTTCTCCAGAATAGTATTGTGTATGTAAAGCAAGATCTGCTGGGGGGAGCAATGTGGCATAGGGTCCTCGGGGGCGGGTTCAGGGCGGGGCCTTCATCCACTTTCAGTTTAGTGCTCCATAGGCTCCTCCTGCTTTTCTACTGGTTCTTCAGCAGGGGGCGCAACCTGGGACAGAGGGAAAAATTTTGTTAAACTAAATACAGGTCCTTTTCAAAAAATTAGCATATTGTGATAAAGTTCATTATTTTCTGTAATGTACTGATAAACATTAGACTTTCATATATTTTAGATTCATTACACACAACTGAAGTAGTCCAAGCCTTTTCTTGTTTTAATATTGATGATTGTGGCATACAGCTCATGGGAACCCAAAATTCCTATCTCAAAAAATTAGCATATCATGAAAAGGTTCTCTAAACGAGCTATTAACCTAATCATCTGAATCAACTAATTAACTCTAAAAACCTGCAAAAGATTCCTGAGGCTTTTAAAAACTCCCAGCCTGGTTCATTACTCAAAACCGCAATCATGGGTAAGACTGCCGACCTGACTGCTGCCCAGAAGGCCATCATTGACACCCTCAAGCAAGAGGGTAAGACACAGAAAGAAATTTCTGAACAAATAGGCTGTTCCCAGAGTGCTGTATCAAGGCACCTCAGTGGGAAGTCTGTGGGAAGGAAAAAGTGTGGCAGAAAACGCTGCACAACGAGAAGAGGTGACCGGGCCCTGAGGAAGATTGTGGAGAAGGACCGATTCCTGACCTTGGGGGACCAGCGGAAGCAGTGGACTGAGTCTGGAGTAGAAACATCCAGAGCCACCGTGTACAGGCGGTGCAGGAAATGGGCTACAGGTGCCGCATTCCCCAGGTCAAGCCACTTTTGAACCAGAAACAGCGGCAGAAGCGCCTGACCTGGGCTACAGAGAAGTAGCACTGGACTGTTGCTCAGTGGTCCAAAGTATGTCATTCGGAAATCAAGGTGCCAGAGTCTGGAGGAAGACTGGGGAGAGGGAAATGCCAAAATGCCTGAAGTCCAGTGTCAAGTACCCACAGTCAGTGATGGTCTGGGGTGCCATGTCAGCTGCTGGTGTTGGGCCACTGTGTTTTATCAAGGGCAGGGTCAATGCAGCTAGCTATCAGGAGATTTTGGAGCACTTCATGCTTCCATCTGCTGAAAAGCTTTATGGAGATGAAGATTTCATTTTTCAGCATGACCTGGCACCTGCTCACAGTGCCAAAACCACTGGTAAATGGTTTACTGACCATGGTATTACTGTGCTCAATTGGCCTGCCAACTCTCCTGACCTGAACCCCATAGAGAATCTGTGGGATATTGTGAAGAGAAAGTTGAGAGACACAAGAGCCAACACTCTGGATGAGCTTAAGGCCGCTATTGAAGCATCCTGGGCCTCCATAACACCTGAGCAGTGCCACAGGCTGATTGCCTCCATGCCACGCCACATTGAAGCAGTCATTTCTGCAAAAGGATTCCCGACCAAGTATTGAGTGCATAACTGAACATAATTATTTGAAGGTTGACTTTTTTTGTATTAAAAACACTTTTCTTTTATTGGGCGGATGAAATATGCTAATTTTTTGAGATAGGAATTTTGGGTTTTCATGAGCTGTATGCCACAATCATCAATATTAAAACAAGAAAAGGCCTGAACTACTTCAGTTGTGTGTAATGAATCTAAAATATATGAAAGTCTAATGTTTATCAGTACATTACAGAAAATAATGAACTTTATCACAATATGCTAATTTTTTGAAAAGGACCTGTATATCCCTATGTAAGGGTGTTTGTACCTAGAGCCTATGGGTGTTCTGTTCTGCTCCAACAGCCCAATAACTCACTGTTGGGTTAAGATATTTCCAGAAATGAAAACAAATGACCCCTCCAATCCATCTTCCCTTTAGCTGACATAAGGAGCTTCTAATGAATCCCTGTACCATCACATACATAGGGGGACGGGGGCATTTACACTAGAGGGAGCTGCTAGGATGAACATAGCCCCCTACTTGTCTCTAGGGTGCTGGCAGATAGTCACTGGTTACTAGGGGTTTCAGGGCCCATAGGAATGGACTGTTCCATTTACATTGCAGAAGAACATTTATATAAACCCTGTGCTGGAAACGTTAGAGTAACTGGCCATTAAAGGTGAACTAAACCTTCACTAAAGTAGGGCAGAAATGGTGCACATTATGTTTGGGGCTTCTGTGCCAGCCCATGGGCCCCAAGCCCTTTAGTAATGAAAACCCACACCCTCCACCTAAAATGTCCTCCTACCCACGTCCGCCACCACATATGTCCCCAGACCCACACCTGCTACCCAATATGTCCCCCTACCCAGACCCACAGCCGCCCACCAATATGCCCCCCTACCCAGACCCACCCCCCAATATGTCCCCAGACCCACAACCGCCCCCCAATATGTCCCCCTACCCAAACCCAGACCCGCCCCCCAATATGTCCCCCTACCCAAACCCAGACCCGCCCCCCAATATGTCCCCCTACCCAAACCCGCCCCCCAATATGTCCCCCTACCCAAACCCAGACCCGCCCCCCATTATGTCCCCCTACCCAAACCCAGACCCGCCCCCCATTATGTCCCCCTACCCAAACCCGCCCCCCATTATGTCCCCCTACCCAAACCCAGACCCGCCCCCCATTATGTCCCCCTACCCAAACCCAGACCCGCCCCCCATTATGTCCCCCACCCAGACCCAAACCCGCCCCCCATTATGCCCCCCAACCCAGACCCACACCCGCCCCCCATTATGTCCCCCACCCAGACCCACACCCGCCCCCCAATATGTCCCCCTACCCAAACCCACACCCACCCCCCATTATGCCCCCCATTATGTCCCCCTACCCAGGCCCACACCCGCCCCCCAATATGTCCCCCTACCCACACCCACCCCCCATTATGCCCCCCTACCCACACCCACCCCCCATTATGCCCCCAACCCAGACCCACACCCGCCCCCCATTATGTCCCCCTACCCAGGCCCACACCCGCCCCCCAATATGTCCCCCTACCCACACCCACCCCCCATTATGCCCCCCTACCCACACCCACCCCCCATTATGCCCCCCAACCCAGACCCACACCCGCCCCCCATTATGTCCCCCTACCCAGGCCCACACCCGCCCCCCAATATGTCCCCCTACCCACACCTGCTGCCTGAACCTGACTGCGAATAGGTAACCTGGGATCTGCAAAACCAGAAGTGACATCACTCCGGAGCAAATCAGTAGGGTGAGGGAAAAAAATTGCAGTATCCATGGGGAAGGGTGGGAGGGACCATCCCTGTACCTTACCCAGGTAGGTTACCGGCAGACTGCCTGCACCATCAGAATATTTGCCCAACACCTGCGGGTATCCCATGGGTACCGGCCCCCATGCCAGACTCTCTTAATATCACGTTTCCTGGCAAGTTCTGGGGTTCCTCACCTTCCTCTGGGGTCTTTCTTCCAAGCCCTCCAGAAACGGGGCGACCTCGTCGTCATCGTAGATTGTAAACTCCATTTCTTTCCCAACGATGCCGATAGAGACATTCTGCGGAACGGGGCAGAACAGTGAGGCGGGGCCCTTTAATATACCATTTAGGGAGGAGATTATCACTAACAGGGAGCCGTTACCTTAGTGGTGAGATCCTGCTCTGCCGGGAGGGTTTCTCTCAGAGCGCGGAGCCCGTGTTTCACCAGATCGTTCAGATTGCCTGCATGGGGAGGAGCATTTAAATCCACTTTTATTATCTTATATTATGCTATTCTGAGACAAATTGCAATTGGTCTTCATTTTTTATTATTTGCGGTTTATGAATGAATAAGGTTTTTGTTCAGCAGCTCTCCAGTTTGGAATTTCAGCCGCAGTCTGGTTGCTAGGGTCCAATTTAACCTAGCAACCAGCCAGTGGTTTGAAAGAGAGACAGGGATATGAATAGTGGCAGGACTAAACAGAAAAACTAGTAATGAAAAGTAACAATAACAATAAAACTGGAGCCTCACAGAGAGATAGTCTTTTGGCTGCCGGGGTCAGTGACCCCCATTTGAAACCTGGAAAGCGTCTAAAGAGAGTAGGCAAATAATTTAAAAAACTATGGAGACCAACTGAAAAGTTGCTAAGAATAGGCCATTCTATAACATACTGAAAGTTAACCTTTCATCTGCTGGACAATTCTGCATCGTTTAGGCTCTCGGGACAATTTAAAGGGTAACTTAAATCTTAGTCACGTATAAATCAGCCCGTATTTCTATGGAACAACTTGACTGATTCCCCTTTCTACCCTCTCAGGGAATCTGCTTGCCTGCAGGGGTTATTTCCAAGGCTAAATATTATTCTGTTTATTGCTTCCCTGCAGACCAGTGGGCTTTACACTTTCACACCCCCCTTGGGAGCCCAACATTTGGTGGAACCCCCATTTATATCCCCCCAGTCTTCCCTTCTATTGCCTTGGGGTGAAACCAATGCTCCCTTTTCTCTTCTTGTTCTTGCTATAACATTGGGCCGATGGGCACAAATGGCTGCCACAGTGCCGGCCACTGCCCCGGCTCACTTACAGTCTAGGAACTCCGACATGTGTCGCTCCAGGTAGGTGCGCGCCGACTGAGACCTCGCTCCGATGGACATTGCTCTGCAGTCAAAGTAATTTGCAGAGGGGCAGGTCTGGAAAATGTGGGGTCCCATGTCCTGCAATATAAGTGTATTATTAGCCTTTATATTGTACCACCATTAAAATTTATTTATATATAAATATACATATATACACATATATACATATATATATTATTATTATCATTTATTTATAAAGTGCCAACATACCCCGCATCGCTGTACAGTAAGTGGGTTTCATACATTGGGCATACAGAGTAACATATACAGCAATCAGTAACCGATACAGGAGGGGAAGGGAGCCCTGCCCCAAAGAGCTTACACTCTACAAGGAGTAACATATAAAGCAATCAGTAACCGATACAGGAGGGGAAGGGAGCCCTGCCCCAAAGAGCTTACACTCTACAAGGAGTAACATATAAAGCAATCAGTAAACGATACAGGAGGTGAAGGGAGCCCTGCCCCAAAGAGCTTACACTCTACAAGGAGTAACATATAAAGCAATCAGTAACCGATACAGGAGGGGAAGGGAGCCCTGCCCAAAAGAGCTTACACTCTACAAGGAGTAACATATAAAGCAATCAGTAACCGATACAGGAGGGGAAGGGAGCCCTGCCCAAAAGAGCTTACACTCTACAAGGAGTAACATATAAAGCAATCAGTAACCGATACAGGAGGGGAAGGGAGCCCTGCCCCAAAGAGCTTACACTCTACAAGGAGTAACATATAAAGCAATCAGTAACCGATACAGGAGGGGAAGGGAGCCCTGCCCAAAAGAGCTTACACTCTACAAGGAGTAACATATAAAGCAATCAGTAACCGATACAAGAGGTGAAGAGAGCCCTGCCCCAAAGAGCTTACACTCTACAAGGAGTAACATATAAAGCAATCAGTAACCGATACAGGAGGGGAAGAGAGCCCTGCCCAAAAGAGCTTACACTCTACAAGGAGTTACATATAAAGCAATCAGTAACCGATACAGGAGGGGAAGGGAGCCCTGTCCAAAAGAGCTTACACTCTACAAGGAGTAACATATAAAGCAATCAGTAACCGATACAGGAGGGGAAGAGAGCCCTGCCCCAAAGAGCTTACACTCTACACATACATACATACATATATATTCCCCAGTTCTTCAAGACTGATAAATTAACTAATAAATGTACAGGTAAGAGCAAGAAACTTACTAAAGGGGATGTTTAAGCCATTTAAAAAAAAAAAAAAAAAAAGGGGGGGGGTGTCTTACATCGTATCCAGCGATGAGCAGCCCAACGCCGTATGGTCTCCGCCCATAGCGCTGAGTTGGAATTTGGGTTTCTTTAGGGATAGTTAAAGAAAATGTTCAATAAAAAGAAGCCAGAGATCTTCTGACCTGCAGAATTGCCTACAGAGTTAAAAAACACAATTCTGGGGCTCATTAATAAACACTGGGCAGTAACCCCTGGCAACCAATCAAATGCCTTCTTTCATTATTGAACCTGCAGCTGCCTGGAAAACGCCAGTCATTGATTGGTTGCTATGGGTTCCTGCCCAGTGTTTATAAATAAGCCCCTCTGTGTTCCATTCTGCCAGTAGATCAGAGAGACAACCTGAGGGCTCAGTGGAATCTCTAATCTATAGTGACTGTATCGCCGCACTAGGCCGAGACGGAAAGGATACTGCTGCCAATCTGGGAGACCAGTCGGGACACCGGCAGGGGGCGGTCGAACACAAAGCGAGAGTCCAGGCACTCCTGCCGCATAAAGTTACTGCGAGATACGAGAGAGTCAGCGGTGAGAAACGCTTGCACCCAAGGCATGGCCCCACAACTACGCCCCAACTTCCCCCCCCCCCCAACTATGCCCCAACTCCCCCCCCCAACTATGCCCCAACTTCCCCCCCCCCCAACTATGCCCCAACTTCCCCCCCACCCAACTATGCCCCAACTTCCCCCCCCCCCAACTATGCCCCAACTTCCCCCCCCCCAACTATGCCCCAACTTCCCCCCCCCCCAACTATGCCCCAACTTCCCCCCCCCCCAACTATGCCCCAACTTCCCCCCCCCCAACTATGCCCCAACTTCCCCCCCCCCAACTATGCCCCAACTTCCCCCCCCCCAACTATGCCCCAACTTCCCCCCCCCCAACTATGCCCCAACTTCCCCCCCCCCCAACTATGCCCCAACTTCCCCCCCCCCCAACTATGCCCCAACTTCCCCCCCCCCAACTATGCCCAACTTCCCCCCCCAACTGCCCCAACTTCCCCCCCCCCCAACTATGCCCCAACTTCCCCCCCCCAACTATGCCCCAACTTCCCCCCCCCAAACTATGCCCCAACTTCCCCCCCCCCCAACTATGCCCCAACTTCCCCCCCCCAACTACGCCCCAACGTCCCCCCCACCCAACTACGCCCCAACGTCCCCCCCACCCCAACTACGCCCCCAACTTCCCCCCACCCAACTACGCCCCAGGCCCCCCACCCAAACTACGACCCAGGCCCCCTCCCCACAACTACGCCCCAGGCCCCCTCCCCACAACTACGCCCCAGGCCCCCCACCCAACTACGCCCCAGGCCCCCCCCACCCAACTACGCCCCCAGGCCCCCCCCACCCAACTACGCCCCAGGCCCCCCCACCCAACTACGCCCCAGGCCCCCCCACCCAACTACACCCCAGGCATGGTGCAAAGTGCTGCCATTAGGAAAGGGACGGACCATTACTCACCATAGGAGGCGGGCGTCGGCGGTGAGGCCGGCAATGGAAATACCAACGTGATTGTCCACATTGAGAATTTTCTTCTGATGAGCCGCCAGTTCTGACTGTGCCCTCTGTACGGAAACAGGAAGGGGGGGGCAGATAAGGAAGTTTAATAGGGAATGTACAGGTATGGGATCCCTTATCCGGAAACCCATTATCCAGAAAGTTCAGAATTACGGAAAGGCCATTTCCCATAGACTCAATTATAAGCAAATAATTCTAATTTTTAAAAATGATTTGCTTTTTTTTTTCCCCCTATAATAATAAAACAGTACCTGTACTTGATCCCAACTAAGATATAATTACCCCTTATTGGGGCAGAACAGCCCTATTGGGTTTATTTAATGGTTAAATGATTCCCTTTTCTCTGTAATAATAAAACAGTACCTGTACTTGATCCCAACTAAGATATAATTACCCCTTATTGGGGCAGAACATCCCTATTGGGTTTATTTCATGGTTAAATGATTCCCTTTTCTCTGTAATAATAAAACAGTACCTGTACTTGATCCCAACTAAGATATAATTACCCCTTATTGGGGCAGAACAGCCCTATTGGGTTTATTTAATGGTTAAATGATTCCCTTTTCTCTGTAATAATAAAACAGTACCTGTACTTGATCCCAACTAAGATATAATTACCCCTTATTGGGGCAGAACAGCCCTATTGGGTTTATTTAATGGTTAAATGATTCCCTTTTCTCTGTAATAATAAAACAGTACCTGTACTTGATCCCAACTAAGATATAATTACCCCTTATTGGGGGCAGAACAGCCCTATTGGGTTTATTTAATGGTTAAATGATTCCCTTTTCTCTGTAATAATAAAACAGTACCTGTACTTGATCCCAACTAAGATATAATTACCCCTTATTGGGGGCAGAACAGCCCTATTGGGTTTATTTAATATTTAAATGATTTTTAGCAGACTTAAGTTATGGAGATCCAAATTACAGAAAAATCCCTTATCCAGAAAACCCCAGGTCCCGAGCATTCTGGATAATAGGTCCCATACCTGTACCACTTAATATCCCAATTAGGGATGCACCGAATCCAGGATTTGGTTTGGGATTCAGGAAAGATTCGGCCGAATCCAAGTGTCTGGTCATGTGAACACGGAAGTAAAAAAAAAAAAATGTAAGCTCACACTTCTATTTAACCCTTCTATAGCCTAATTTGGCCGATCCTTTCAACCCAACAATAAAGGATTTGGTGCATCCCTAATACTAATATAATAATAATGCTTTAGATCCCGTCCCTTTAATAGGAGGGATCAGACATTTCTGTCTCCATGGTTACAGGCACTTGTAGTACCCCTTATGGACTGATGGTGGCGACCAGAACAGATGTTCCCTTCTACTCACCTTTAACGCTACCAGCACAGCGTGAGATTTAGACTTCAGTCCGACGGTGGCAGATCCCTGCTTCACGGCCTCCATTGCGTACTCAATCTGATGGATACGGCCCTGGGGGGGGGGGGGGGCAAGAGAGGCTCAGGGTATATACTCAGTAACAAGTCTGGGCATGCAGTGGGGGGCAACTTGCTGGCCAGAGGGGGGCGGCGGCACTGTAGGATAGGAACCAATCAGCAACTAGGCTGACCTGATAGGGAACTGAAGCCTGTCTTTACTTGTGTGTGTGAAGGGCTGTGATTGGCTCTCCCCCTCCTACTGTGCTTCTGGCAGGGACCGTTAGGACACGCCCACCCCTCATCTGAAACACAGACAGGGACCTGAGAGGATCTATAGGGAGCTACAATAAAGGGGCCATTTTTACAGTGAAACCTTATATTATTCATAATTGCCTATAGGATGAGGGTAGGGGTTTGTTTATCCTATATGTCTCCTTCAATAAAACCATCACTAATTGGTCAATCCGATTCGTTATTACCTGAGGGCTCCACACGGTAACGTCATTGTCGTACTGATTGCGGAACTAGGAGAGAAAACACACAGAACATTAATTCATGTTAGAGGCAGTTTGGCGCGTTGCAGCCCTGTTACCCCCCCTGTTACCCCAGCAGAACCGTAGACTCAGTATGAGGAAATATTAAAGTGGGACGGAGAGGGGTCTTAGAGGTACCGGCCACCCGAGAGCAACAAGAACATTGAGAGGATAAAGCAATGTATCAGAAGCCGGAACCAGAGTGCCGCTACATTGATTCAGGAGTCAGAAATGCAGAGAACTGGCTGAGTCACAAAGTGAAAGTGAAACCACCGAAAGGATTTCATGGAAAAACACCAAGGGGCAGATTTCTCAGAATGGGAGGTTAGAGGCTGCAGGGGTTAAACTATAACTCCCGAGGGGCTGTGACTGAGTATGGGATTATGGGCAATATCTTATTCCTAAGGTTTGGTGGGGCCCTGGGATGACTTTGCTGTGGCCCCATGACACTATCCTGGGGGAGGAGCTACTTCTGCTGTCAGGGGTAACATCCAACCAGTCTCCCCGTCTGTCTAATGGGCAACAACTCCCTGCATCCCCCCCATCAGCTTGAAATTAGAACCGCCCTGGGGTATAAACATATATAAAATGCCCCACAGGGCCCCAGCTATAGGGGAATGCCCCACTCCCAGCTATGGCAGAAAGGGACAGGGAATAGGTTCATGGGCCCAGTCCCTGGAGCTGTCAGAGAGTTGCAGTTCAACACCAGCAGGAGGGCTACAGGCTGGAGATCCCTGGGGCAATTAGCAGAAATATACCCCCTGTCTGACCTATACAGGGTAAAAACCCAGCGGCCCTACTGCCCCCCCCGGGCAGCTGTACCCCCTACCTACTTGCCCCCCAGGCAGCTGTACCCCCTACCTACCTGCCCCCCGGGCAGCTGTACCCCCTACCTACCTGCCCCCCAGGCAGCTGTACCCCCTACCTACCTGCCCCCCAGGCAGCTGTACCCCCTACCTACCTGCCCCCCGGGCAGCTGTACCCCTACCTATCTGCCCCCCGGGCAGCTGTACCCCCTACCTACCTGCCCCCCGGGCAGCTGTACCCCCTACCTACCTGCCCCCCGGGCAGCTGTACCCCCTACCTACCTGCCCCCCCGGGCAGCTGTACCCCTACCTACCTGCCCCCCAGGCAGCTGTACCCCCTACCTATCTGCCCCCGGGCAGCTGTACCCCTACCTACCTGCCCCCAAGGGCAGCTGTACCCCCTACCTACCTGCCCCCCGGGCAGCTGTACCCTACCTACCTGCCCCCCGGGCAGCTGTACCCCCTACCTATCTGCCCCCGGGCAGCTGTACCCCCTACCTACCTGCCCCCAGGCAGCTGTACCCCTACCTACCTGCCCCCCGGGCAGCTGTACCCCCTACCTACCTGCCCCCTACCTATCTGCCCCCGGGCAGCTGTACCCCCTACCTACCTGCCCCCCCGGGCAGCTGTACCCCTACCTACCTGCCCCCGGGCAGCTGTACCCCTACCTACCTGCCCCCGGGCAGCTGTACCCCCTACCTACCTGCCCCCCGGGCAGCTGTACCCCTACCTACCTGCCCCCCGGGCAGCTGTACCCCTACCTGCCCCGACCTGCCCCCCATGTACAGGGACACTGAGGCGGAAAAGCTGCAGAAACTCTATGGAGGCGCCAGTTTCGCTTTGACAACGGAGCTAACTCGGTGCAACGGGCACGGGGGGGGGGCTCCTCCCTCTCACTACCCGGGGGGGAGGGGTACGAGACGCTGGGGGAACCGGTCCCAAAGCCCCGGACTCACCATGCTGAGCGGAACCTCGACTCCTGCTGAATAATGCTGCCGGCTCGGCGATAGGCTACTCAGGTCTGACAGGGAGGAAACGAGGGAAGCGCCACAGAAAGCTGTGGGCTCGGGGATTGGCTTATCTGGTCTCGATAGAAAGACAGGGAAAGGGGCGGTGCTAGAATAAGAACCAATGACTGACAGCTCCATTAGCCAGTACAGTCATGTGATTATCTGCCGCGTCACTAAACTTTATTAGTAGGCTGACAATGTGAGCAACGTTGCTGGAAGGGAACTGGAGGGACTGGAGGGGCTGGAGTTGGGGGGGGGGGGGTAAGGGGCAGGAGGGGCTAGAGTTGGGGGGGGTAAGGGGCAGGAGGGGCTAGAGTTGGGGGGGTAAGGGGCAGGAGGGGCTAGAGTTGGGGGGGTAAGGGGCAGGAGGGGCTAGCGTTGGGGGGGTAAGGGACAGGAGGGGCTGGAGTTGGGGGGGGTAAGGGGCATGAGGGGCTAGAGTTGGGGGGGTAAGGGACAGGAGGGGCTGGAGTTGGGGGGGGTAAGGGGCAGGAGGGGCTGGAGTTGGGGGGGTAAGGGGCAGGAGGGGCTGGAGTTGGGGGGGTAAGGGGCAGGAGGGGCTGGAGTTGGGGGGTAAGGGGCAGGAGGGGCTAGAGTTGGGGGGGTAAGGGGCAGGAGGGGCTAGAGTTGGGGGGGTAAGGGGCAGGAGGGGCTAGAGTTGGGGGGGTAAGGGGCAGGAGGGGCTGGAGTTGGGGGGGGTAAGGGGCAGGAGGGGCTGGAGTTGGGGGGGGTAAGGGGCAGGAGGGGCTGGAGTTGGGGGGGTAAGGGGCAGGAGGGGCTGGAGTTGGGGGGGTAAGGGGCAGGAGGGGCTGGAGTTGGGGGGGATAAGGGGCAGTGAGTGCTGGGCTTAGTTGGGAAGATATAATAAGAAATTTTGCCTTTGTCCTAACCCAGAAGTAGTCGGTATAGTCCACTGGCTCCCAGTTACTGGTATCAGGGCAGGAGATTTTCACGTAAATTGCGCTTATGTACACAACGCTGTGCGGCAGAACGTAACCCGGGGGTTGTTGGTACAAGTCTGTGATTCCCAGCTGGGTAGGGAAAACCTAGAGTGTAACCCAGGGGTAGTGGCTGCAGGGTACTGAGTTACTGAGGGGCTGGGAAATGTCGGGGTGTAACCCAGGGGTAGTGGCTGCAGGGTACTGACTTACTGAGGGGCTGGGAAATGTCGGGGTGTACCCCGGGGGTAGTGGCTGCAGGGTACTGACTTACTGAGGGGCTGGGAAATATCGGGGTGTAACCCAGGGGTAGTGGCTGGAAGGTACCGACTTACTGAGGGGCTGGGAAATGTTGGGGTGTAACCCAGGGGTAGTGGCTGCAGGGTACTGACTTACTGAGGGGCTGGGGAATGTTGGGGTGTACCCGGGGGTAGTGGCTGAGGTTATACAGTTGATCCCCAGCACTGGATATACAGAGCCCGTTAGTTTATCCGCTTTGTTCCTTGGCACCCAGTTATGAGGAGGGTGCAGGGAGTCATTTCTATTATGGGTGCGCGCAGTTTATTGTTCCCTTTGGGTTGTTTTTGTTAGTTGCACAACTGTTCTTTAAAGCCTGGGGACATAATAATCACTGTGTCTGGAGTCCGATACAAACAATGTTCTGTGTTGCTCTACTGACAAAGGAACTCTTCTTCCCCCTACTGTCTGTTACCCCTGCCCTCTTACCCTGCCAGCTGCACATGGGGTGGCACCACTGGCAGAGAAAACAGCATGGCATCTCCCACTCTGATACAGAAACTATTTTATAGTAAATGGCTACATTCTATTATACCTATACTGCCATAGTGTTATGGTATCTCTCTGTACAGGCTATGGGCAAACTTAGGGGGCTGTTCCTGCTGAATTGTGCTTAGTACAGGGGAATCCCTATGTGCCATAGTTTTATGGTATCTCTCTGTACAGGCTATGGGCAAACTTAGGGGGCTGTTCCTGCTGAATTGTTCTTAGTACAGGGGAATCCCTATGTGCCATAGTGTTGTGTTATACCTCTGTATAGGCTATGGGCAAACTTAGGGGGCTGTTCCTGCTGAATTGTGCTTAGTACAGGGGAATCCCTATGTACCATAGTTTTATGGTATCTCTCTGTACAGGCTATGAGCAAACTTAGGGGGCTGTTCCTGCTGAATTGTGCTTAGTACAGGGGAATCCCTATGTGCCATAGTTTTATGGTATCTCTCTGTACAGGCTATGGGCAAACTTAGGGGGCTGTTCCTGCTGAATTGTGCTTAGTACAGGGGAATCCCTATGTACCATAGTTTTATGGTATCTCTCTGTACAGGCTATGAGCAAACTTAGGGGGCTGTTCCTGCTGAATTGTGCTTAGTACAGGGGAATCCCTATGTGCCGTAGTTTTATGGTATCTCTCTGTACAGGCTATGGGCAAACTTAGGAGGCTGTTCCTGCTGAATTGTGCTTAGTACAGGGGAATCCCTATGTGCCATAGTTTATGGTATCTCTCTGTACAGGCTATGGGCAAACTTAGGGGGCTGTTCCTGCTGAATTGTGCTTAGTACAGGGGAATCCCTATGTGCCATAGTTTTATGGTATCTCTCTGTACAGGCTATGAGCAAACTTAGGGGGCTGTTCCTGCTGAATTGTGCTTAGTACAGGGGAATCCCTATGTGCCATAGTTTTATGGTATCTCTCTGTACAGGCTATGAGCAAACTTAGGGGGCTGTTCCTGCTGAATTGTGCTTAGTACAGGGGAATCCCTATGTGCCATAGTTTTATGGTATCTCTCTGTACAGGCTATGGGCAAACTTAGGAGGCTGTTCCTGCTGAATTGTGCTTAGCAGATAGAGTCAGTAAGAAAGAAGGGTTATTTTCAATATCCTGATTGTATGTAGCAGAATAGCAGCCTCATTGTCTGTTATTGTCGATGTTCCCAGGGGAATGTTGCGTAAAGTTCTGGCAGAGTAGAGTCCACGTTCCCTCTGTACTTTTATATCAGTTACAATCAGAACATGGCCAGGGAGTCACTGTGGGGCAGAGCGGTGACATTTATATCTAACCCGACCGGTGTCTCTCCTGGCGCTGCTGCCAAAATCCTCCAGCACTAACAGAGAATTCTGTGTCCCTCTCCTCCTATTATTTATTATCACAGACCTGTGTGTAACAGGCAAAGCTTGTACAGAGTCAGAACTGGCACTTTTGTTTTGGGACACATTTGGCAGAGGGTGAGAGCAATTCACAGCCAATGGTGTGGGGAGAGATGGTGCCTATAGTAGCAGTGGGGGGATAATAGCCTCTGGGAAGGGACTGGGGCTGTGGGATAGCAGGTATAGTAGGGAGAGATGGTGCCTATAGTAGCAGTGGGGGGATAATAGCCTCTGGGAAGGGACTGGGGCTGTGGGATAGCAGGTATAGTAGGGAGAGATGGTGCCTATAGTAGCAGTGGGGGGATAATAGCCTCTGGGAAGGGACTGGGGCTGTGGGATAGCAGGTATAGTAGGGAGAGATGGTGCCTATAGTAGCAGTGGGGGGGATAATAGCCTCTGGGAAGGGACTGGGCTGTGGATAGCAGGTATAGTAGGGAGAGATGGTGCCTATAGTAGCAGTGGGGGGATAATAGCCTCTGGGAAGGGACTGGGGCTGTGGGATAGCAGGTATAGTAGGGAGAGATGGTGCCTATAGTAGCAGTGGGGGGGATAATAGCCTCTGGGAAGGGACTGGGGCTGTGGGATAGCAGGTATAGTAGGGAGAGATGGTGCCTATAGTAGCAGTGGGATAATAGCCTCTGGGAAGGGACTGGGGCTGTGGATAGCAGGTATAGTAGGGAGAGATGGTGCCTATAGTAGCAGTGGGGGGATAATAGCCTCTGGGAAGGGACTGGGGGCTGTGGGATAGCAGGTATAGTAGGGAGAGATGGTGCCTATAGTAGCAGTGGGATAATAGCCTCTGGGAAGGGACTGGGGCTGTGGGATAGCAGGTATAGTAGGGAGAGATGGTGCCTATAGTAGCAGTGGGGGGGATAATAGCCTCTGGGAAGGGACTGGGGCTGTGGGATAGCAGGTATAGTAGGGAGAGATGGTGCCTATAGTAGCAGTGGGGGGATAATAGCCTCTGGGAAGGGACTGGGGCTGTGGGATAGCAGGTATAGTAGGGAGAGATGGTGCCTATAGTAGCAGTGGGATAATAGCCTCTGGGAAGGGACTGGGGCTGTGGGATAGCAGGTATAGTAGGGAGAGATGGTGCCTATAGTAGCAGTGGGGGGATAATAGCCTCTGGGAAGGGGACTGGGGCTGTGGGATAGCAGGTATAGTAGGGAGAGATGGTGCCTGTAGTAGCAGTGGGGGATAATAGCCTCTGGGAAGGGACTGGGGCTGTGGGATAGCAGGTATAGTAGGGAGAGATGGTGCCTATAGTAGCAGTGGGATAATAGCCTCTGGGAAGGGACTGGGGCTGTGGATAGCAGGTATAGTAGGGAGAGATGGTGCCTATAGTAGCAGTGGGGGGATAATAGCCTCTGGGAAGGGACTGGGGCTGTGGGATAGCAGGTATAGTAGGGAGAGATGGTGCCTATAGTAGCAGTGGGGGGATAATAGCCTCTGGGAAGGGACTGGGGCTGTGGGATAGCAGGTATAGTAGGGAGAGATGGTGCCTATAGTAGCAGTGGGGGGATAATAGCCTCTGGGAAGGGACTGGGGCTGTGGGATAGCAGGTATAGTAGGGAGAGATGGTGCCTATAGTAGTGGGTATAGTAACTGGCACATAGACAAGATTCTGGGAAAATACAAATATCGCCCACAAAGCGGTTTCTGGATGTGATTGGAAATTCCAAGACTGAAGAAAATAAGTGTTAAATCATTTATATTGTGTAAGTAAAGTTTATTTGGAATTGATTTTTTGGGTCTCCTTTAAAGTATCAGTTTAGGCCTTTGTGGGGATTCTGGGAATTGTAGTTCAGTAAGAGCAGTAGGGATACAGGTTGGATGCCCCCAGATCGTACTGTTCCTGACTGGGCCCCCCCCCGGGCCTGGGTCGCTGCCGGAGGTGAATGCCGCTCTCTGTTCCCGGCCGGACCGGCCCTGTTTCCTACCCGCCTGGAATTGCTCTGCTGGAAAGTTTTGTGGAACGAGAGGAAAACAAATCCCGTCTCGATGCCGAACGCTGACGTCAAGGGATGAAATTTTGTCAGCGGAGAGGAAGGGATTTTTTAGGAATGGGCTCATCCGAGCGGCCGGAAAGCGGGTTTCGCCTAATGGGTTTGTAGGATGTTTGTTTTGGGAGGGAGATCTGGGCCTCGTTACTCACATGGGATTCAACTGGCACCTGTCACCCCAAGGGGGGTCCCTTGCCCAAACCTGGCAAATACTGAGAATATAGAAAATAAGTATTGCGCTGTTTCCTCCAATCAGAATCCAAATTCCTTGCCGTACATTCATTCCATTCAGAACACCACCTATCTCCTTAAAGGGGCAGTGTACCCCGTCAGTGAATAAAGCTTGTGCTAAAAAGGCACAATCAGTATTTCCCTCAGAAGCCTCTGTATAAACAAATCCCTCCCTTCCTCTAGCTGTAGCCTCTTAGGCTTTCAGAGAAGGAGCAGCTTGTTATGAAAAAGCTCTTCTTCAGGCTAAGCCCCCTTAGCCCATAACAGGGTTACAGATATATAGAAACATTGGGGTAACAGTCACCCCGCTATAGTTTTAGGGGCACCCACTGTGACAGAATGCTCTGTTATACAGATAGCTAGAATCTCAGCCATAAAGCAGGGCAGGACTGCTGCTTACAATGGGGGGGGGATCAGATAGGATCTGTGCCACTGTGACAGAATGCTCTGTTATACAGATAGCTAGAATCTCAGCCATAAAGCAGGGCAGGACTGCTGCTTACAATGGGGGGATCAGATAGGATCTGTGCCACTGTGACAGAATGCTCTGTTATACAGATAGCTAGAATCTCAGCCATAAAGCAGGGCAGGACTGCTGCTTACAATGGGGGGGGGGATCAGATAGGATCTGTGCCACTGTGACAGAATGCTCTGTTATACAGATAGCTAGAATCTCAGCCATAAAGCAGGGCAGGACTGCTGCTTACAATGGGGGGATCAGATAGGATCTGTGCCACTGTGACAGAATGCTCTGTTATACAGATAGCTAGAATCTCAGCCATAAAGCAGGGCAGGACTGCTGCTTACAATGGGGGGGATCAGATAGGATCTGTGCCACTGTGACAGAATGCTCTGTTATACAGATAGCTAGAATCTCAGCCATAAAGCAGGGCAGGACTGCTGCTTACAATGGGGGGGGGGATCAGATAGGATCTGTGCCACTGTGACAGAATGCTCTGTTATACAGATAGCTAGAATCTCAGCCATAAAGCAGGGCAGGACTGCTGCTTACAATGGGGGGGATAGGATCTGTGCCACTGTGACAGAATGCTCTGTTATACAGATAGCTAGAATCTCAGCCATAAAGCAGGGCAGGACTGCTGCTTACAATGGGGGGATCAGATAGGATCTGTGCCACTGTGACAGAATGCTCTGTTATACAGATAGCTAGAATCTCAGCCATAAAGCAGGGCAGGACTGCTGCTTACAATGGGGGGATCAGATAGGATCTGTGCCACTGTGACAGAATGCTCTGTTATACAGATAGCTAGAATCTCAGCCATAAAGCAGGGCAGGACTGCTGCTTACAATGGGGGGATCAGATAGGATCTGTGCCACTGTGACAGAATGCTCTGTTATACAGATAGCTGCCAGGGAGATGAAAATAAGGCCCAATAGACAATAATGCCAAGGTGCCCGATGCCGTATCGTGAAGATTTTGTGCTCCATGTCGGCACAGAAGTGATTCGGAGCAATTGCTGCGCACACAGAGCCCTTTGCATGGTCACCGGCTCAGCAGCTTCCCAAACATTAGAAATGAATGGTGCTGCTTGTTCCCCTGCTGCCAAGAGCGGGTACGGAGCGGCGCGTGCCAAGTCTGAAGAATGTGCAGCCCTAATTGAGGTCTAACCCTCGCTAAGTATTACCTGGGCCCTTCATTTACACTCCGCAGCCTTGGTAAAGTCAACAAAGCGCTCATTAATCAGCTTGTGAGAACACGGTATTCTGATTAATTAACGTAAATATTTAGTTAATCACCGGGCAAATCCATCTGTTCCAGTTCCTTAGGGATTGGCATCTCCGTATTCTCTGCCTTTTTATCTGCTAATCAGATCCGTCGCTTCATAGAAAGAGCAATAAGAATTCGTTCCCAGGAGCTTACATTCAGGTCTCAATTCCCTACAGAAATAGGGGTTGGTAGCACTAGGTAGGTACCTAATATATAGGGGCAGAGACAGGGGAAAGTGTTGGAAGGGTTACTGCCTGCCCTGCTCTCATTTCCCTACAGAAATAGGGGTTGGTAGCACTAGGTAGGTACCTAATATATAGGGGCAGAGACAGGGGAAAGTGTTGGAAGGGTTACTGCCTGCCCTGCTCTCATTTCCCTACAGAAATAGGGGTTGGTAGCACTAGGTAGGTACCTAATATATAGGGGCAGAGACAGGGGAAAGTGTTGGAAGGGTTACTGCCTGCCCTGCTCTCATTTCCCTACAGAAATAGGGGTTGGTAGCACTAGGTAGGTACCTAATATATAGGGGCAGAGACAGGGGAAAGTGTTGGAAGGGTTACTGCCTGCCCTGCTCTCATTTCCCTACAGAAATAGGGGTTGGTAGCACTAGGTAGGTACCTAATATATAGGGGCAGAGACTGGGGAAAGTGTTGGAAGGGTTACTGCCTGCCCTGCTCTCATTTCCCTACAGAAATAGGGGTTGGTAGCACTAGGTAGGTACCTAATATATAGGGGCAGAGACAGGGGAAAGTGTTGGAAGGGTTACTGCCTGCCCTGCTCTCATTTCCCTACAGAAATAGGGGTTGGTAGCACTAGGTAGGTACCTAATATATAGGGGCAGAGACTGGGGAAAGTGTTGGAAGGGTTACTGCCTGCCCTGCTCTCATTTCCCTACAGAAATAGGGGTTGGTAGCACTAGGTAGGTACCTAATATATAGGGGCAGAGACAGGGGAAAGTGTTGGAAGGGTTACTGCCTGCCCTGCTCTCATTTCCCTACAGAAATAGGGGTTGGTAGCACTAGGTAGGTACCTAATATATAGGGGCAGAGACAGGGGAAAGTGTTGGAAGGGTTACTGCCTGCTCTGCTCTCATTTCCCTACAGAAATAGGGGTTGGTAGCACTAGGTAGGTACCTAATATATAGGGGCAGAGACAGGGGAAAGTGTTGGAAGGGTTACTGCCTGCCCTGCTCTCAGATCTTTGCAATTCCACTGGCTGTGCAAGGGTTAAACATCCATTACCATAAAGTGGATATTTTATAATGCTGACAGTTCCCCTTTAAGTGTCAGTTAGGGAGTTGTTGACCAATGTAGAGAGAAATAAAAGTGCTGAAGGAATATTTATAGGCTGCAGCCCCTCCGTATAAATAGAATATATTCCTCATAAATAGCAGAGCAGACACAAGTGCAGGGGATACGGTTGCTGCTTGGCACCAAACGTTGGCACAACACTGGCACCAATGTGGACAGGGAGAAATAAATCCCATTGGCCTGACTCTGTGCCCGGGGGGGGGGGGGGGGGGGTTGGGAAGGGCACAAGTGACCATATAGACTGCTGATGTCACTCTCCTGCCCCCCCCCCGGCAGCCCCTGAATATTAATGTTTTGTAGCTTTTAAAGGGGAAGTATAACCAAGAGGAATTTCACACTTTGGTTCAACAAAAAAATGCTCCTAAAAGCCACAAGGGGTCACAATGATGTTTAATATCCCAGCAAGGTGCACAACGCAGCCCTCACTTACCCTCTTTGCCTGCAGGGGGTGCATTGCAATGAGTGCGGCGAGATGATCACATGATTGGGCAATGGGAATCTCTAGTCACGTGACCCACAACATGCTAGGAACCATATGCAGTGTCATAGGTTAGTAAAGGTATTTATATTGGGGTCCCTGATTTATTGCGATGCCTGGAGCCCCACAGTCTCCTTCTCTGCTCCCCTCAGTACGTTACTTTTTATTGGTCCTCTTAGTTACTGTCTCCATCTTATTCCACTGTCTCCATCTTGCCCTACTGTCTCCATCTTGTCCTACTGTCTCCATCTTGCCCTACTGTCTCCATCTTGCCCTACTGTCTCCATCTTGCCCTACTGTCCCCATCTTGCCCTACTGTCCCCATCTTGCCCTACTGTCTCCATCTTGCCCTACTGTCTCCATCTTGCCCTACTGTCCCCATCTTGTCCTTCTGTCTCCATCTTGCCCTACTCTCTCCATCTTGCCCTACTGTCTCCATCTTGCCCTACTGTCTCCATCTTGTCCTACTGTCCCCATCTTGCCCTACTGTCTCCATCTTGCCCTACTGTCTCCATCTTGCCCTACTGTCCCCATCTTGCCCTACTGTCTCCATCTTGCCCTACTGTCTCCATCTTGCCCTACTGTCCCCATCTTGCCCTACTGTCTCCATCTTGCCCTACTGTCTCCATCTTGCCCTACTGTCTCCATCTTGCCCTACTGTCTCCATCTTGCCCTACTGTCTCCATCTTGCCCTACTGTCTCCATCTTGCCCTACTGTCCCCATCTTGCCCTACTGTCTCCATCTTGCCCTACTGTCTCCATCTTGCCCTACTGTCTCCATCTTGCCCTACTGTCTCCATCTTGCCCTACTGTCTCCATCTTGCTTTACTGTCTCCAACTTGCCCTACTGCCTCCATCTTATTCCACTGTGTCTGTCTTACCCTACTGTCTCCATCTTATTCCACTGTGTCTGTCTTACCCTACTGTCTCCATCTTGCCCTACTGTCTCCATCTTGCCCTACTGTCCCCATCTTGCCCTACTGTCTCCATCTTGCCCTACTGTCCCCATCTTGCCCTACTGTCTCCATCTTGCCCTACTGTCCCCATCTTGCCCTACTGTCTCCATCTTGCCCTACTGTCTCCATCTTGCCCTACTGTCTCCATCTTGCCCTACTGTCTCCATCTTGCTTTACTGACTCCATCTTGCCCTACTGTCTCCATCTCTTCCTACTGTCTCCATCTTGCCTTTACTGCCTCCATCTTATTCCACTGTGTCTGTCTTACCCTACTGTCTCTATCTTGTCCTACTGTCTCCATCTTGCTTTACTGACTCCATCTTGCCCTACTGTCTCCATCTTGCCCTACTGTCTCCATCTTGCCCTACTGTCTCCATCTTGTCCTACTGTCTCCATCTTGTCTTTACTGCCTCCATCTTATTCCACTGTGTCTGTCTTACCCTACTGTCTCTATCTTGTCCTACTGTCTCCATCTTGCCCTACTGTCTCCATCTTGCTTTACTGTCTCCAACTTGCCCTACTGCCTCCATCTTATTCCACTGTGTCTGTCTTACCCTACTGTCTCCATCTTATTCCACTGTGTCTGTCTTACCCTACTGTCTCCATCTTGCCCTACTGTCTCCAGCTTGCCCTACTGTCCCTATCTTGCCCTACTGTCTCCATCTTGCCCTACTGTCCCCATCTTGCCCTACTGTCTCCATCTTGCCCTACTGTCTCCATCTTGCCCTACTGTCTCCATCTTGCTTTACTGACTCCATCTTGCCCTACTGTCTCCATCTTGCCCTACTGTCTCCATCTTGCTTTACTGACTCCATCTTGCCCTACTGTCTCCATCTTGTCCTACTGTCTCCATCTTGCCTTTACTGCCTCCATCTTATTCCACTGTGTCTGTCTTACCCTACTCTCTCCATCTTGCCCTACTGTCCCCATCTTGCCCTACTGTCCCCATCTTGCCCTACTGTCCCCATCTTGTCCTACTGTCTCCATCTTGCCCTACTGTCCCCATCTTACCCTACTGTCTCCATCTTGCCTTTACTGTCTCCATCTTATTCCACTGTGTCTGTCTTACCCTACTCTCTCCATCTTGCCCTACTGTCCCCATCTTGCCCTACTGTCCCCATCTTGCCCTACTGTCCCCATCTTGTCCTACTGTCTCCATCTTGCCCTACTGTCCCCATCTTACCCTACTGTCTCCATCTTGCCCTACTGTCCCCATCTTGCCCTACTGTCCCCATCTTGTCCTACTGTCTCCATCTTGCCCTACTGTCCCCATCTTGCCCTACTGTCCCCATCTTACCCTACTGTCTCCATCTTGCCCTACTGTCCCCATCTTGCCCTACTGTCCCCATCTTGTCCTACTGTCTCCATCTTGCCCTACTGTCCCCATCTTGCCCTACTGTCTCCATCTTGCCCTACTGTCCCTATCTTGCCCTACTGTCTCCATCTTGCCCTACTGTCCCCATCTTGCCCTACTGTCTCCATCTTGCCCTACTGTCTCCATCTTGCCCTACTGTCTCCATCTTGCTTTACTGACTCCATCTTGCCCTACTGTCTCCATCTTGCCCTACTGTCTCCATCTTGCCCTACTGTCTCCATCTTGCTTTACTGTCCCCATCTTGCCCTACTGTCCCCATCTTGACCTACTGTCTCCATCTTGCCCTACTGTCCCCATCTTGCCCTACTGTCCCTATCTTGCCCTACTGTCTCCATCTTGCCCTACTGTCCCCATCTTGCCCTACTGTCTCCATCTTGCCCTACTGTCTCCATCTTGCCCTACTGTCTCCATCTTGCTTTACTGACTCCATCTTGCCCTACTGTCTCCATCTTGCCCTACTGTCTCCATCTTGCCCTACTGTCCCCATCTTGTCCTACTGTCCCCATCTTGTCCTACTGTCTCCATCTTGCTTTACTGTCTCCATCTTGCCCTACTGTCTCCATCTTGCTTTACTGACTCCATCTTGCCCTACTGTCAGGATCTTGACTTACTGTTACCCAGAGGCTCAGTTGAGTGTTGCTATGTGCAGGGCCCTGGGTTAGTTGCCCCAGTGTCACTCTGAGGGGAAACAGAACTTTCTGTGAGAGGAATTTTCTTGCTGTTCTTTTAGTTCATGAGTTTGGGATGAGAATCTTATCATGGGCATCAGCACAGCGAGACACAGAGGAAATGGGAAAAACTCTATATCTCTGGCGTTATGGGGCCCAACTCACTGTGTGGCCCTGAGCTCTGAACTTGGTGCCATGTTCCAACTACACACAAAAATGTGTACTTTGGAGCAAAACTCCTATAGGGTCCCAGATACTATAGGGTCCCAGATACTATAGGGCCCCAGATACTATAGGGTCCCAGATAATATAGGGTCCCAGATACTATAGGGTCCCAGATACTATAGGGTCCCAGATAATATAGGGTCCCAGATAATATAGGGTCCCAGATACTATAGGGCCCCAGATAATATAGGGTCCCAGATACTATAGAGTCCCAGATAATATAGGGCCCCAGATACTATAGGGCCCCAGATACGATAGGGTCCCAGATACTATAGGGTCCCAGATACTATAGGGTCCCAGATAATATAGGGTCCCAGATAATATAGGGTCCCAGATACTATAGGGTCCCAGATACTATAGGGCCCCAGATACTATAGGGCCCCAGATACTATAGGGTCCCAGATACTATAGGGTCCCAGATACTATAGGGTCCCAGATACAATAGGGCCCCAGATACTATAGGGCCCCAGATACTATAGGGCCCCAGATACTATAGGGTCCCAGATACTATAGGGTCCCAGATACTATAGGGCCCCAGATATTATAGAGCCCCAGATACTATAGAGCCCCAGATACTATAGGGCCCCAGGTACTATAGGGCCCCAGATACTATAGGGCCCCAGATACTATAGAGCCCCAGATACTATAGGGTCCCAGATACTATAGGGCCCCAGATACTATAGGGCCCCAGATACTATAGGGCCCCAGATACTATAGAGCCCCAGATACTATAGGGCCCCAGATATTATAGAGCCCCAGATACTATAGGACCCCAGATACTATAGAGCCCCAGATAGTATAGGGCCCCAGATAGTATAGGGCCCCAGATACTATAGGGCCCCAGATACTATAGAGCCCCAGATAGTATAGGGCCCCAGATACTATAGGACCCCAGATACTATAGGGCCCCAGATAGTTTAGGGCCCCAGATACTATAGGGCCCCAGATAGTATAGGGCCCCAGATACTATAGAGCCCCAGATACTATAGGGCCCCAGATACTATAGGGCCCCAGATACTATAGAGCCCCAGATACTATAGGGCCCCAGATACTATAGGGCCCCAGATACTATAGAGCCCCAGATACTATAGGGCCCCAGATACTATAGGGTCCCAGATACTATAGAGCCCCAGATACTATAGGGCCCCAGATACTATAGAGCCCCAGATACTATAGAGCCCCAGATACTATAGAGCCCCAGATACTATAGAGCCCCAGATACTATAGGACCCCAGATACTATAGAGCCCCAGATACTATAGGGTCCCAGATACTATAGGGCCCCAGATACTATAGAGCCCCAGATACTATAGGGCCCCAGATACTATAGAGCCCCAGATACTATAGAGCCCCAGATACTATAGGGTCCCAGATACTATAGAGCCCCAGATACTATAGGACCCCAGATACTATAGAGCCCCAGATACTATAGGGCCCCAGATACTATAGGGCCCCAGATACTATAGAGCCCCAGATACTATAGGGCCCCAGATACTATAGGGTCCCAGATACTATAGGGTCCCAGATACTATAGGGCCCCAGATACTATAGGGTCCCAGAAACTATAGGGCCCCAGATACTATAGAGCCCCAGATACTATAGGACCCCAGATACTATAGGGCCCCAGATACTATAGAGCCCCAGATACTATAGGGCCCCAGATACTATAGAGCCCCAGATAGTATAGGGCCCCAGATACTATAGGGCCCCAGATACTATAGGACCCCAGATACTATAGGGCCCCAGATACTATAGAGCCCCAGATACTATAGGACCCCAGATACTATAGGGCCCCAGATACTATAGGACCCCAGATACTATAGAGCCCCAGATACTATAGAGCCCCAGATACTATAGAGCCCCAGATACTATAGGGCCCCAGATACTATAGAGCCCCAGATACTATAGGACCCCAGATACTATAGAGCCCCAGATACTATAGAGCCCCAGATACTATAGGACCCCAGATACTATAGGGCCCCAGATACTATAGGACTCCAGATACTATAGAGCCCCAGATACTATAGGGCCCCAGATACTATAGAGCCCCAGATACTATAGAGCCCCAGATACTATAGGACCCCAGATACTATAGGGCCCCAGATACTATAGAGCCCCAGATACTATAGAGCCCCAGATACTATAGGACTCCAGATACTATAGAGCCCCAGATACTATAGAGCCCCAGATACTATAGAGTCCCAGATACTATAGGACCCCAGATACTATAGAGCCCCAGATACTATAGAGCCCCAGATACTATAGAGCCCCAGATACTATAGGACCCCAGATACTATAGGACCCCAGATACTATAGAGCCCCAGATACTATAGGACCCCAGATACTATAGAGCCCCAGATACTATAGAGCCCCAGATACTATAGGACCCCACTGAGTTCTACTTTAAATATTTATAGAAATCATTTTCTGAAACTTTGGAATTTAAACGATTCCTCTCTTCTGCCAGTCTAACCAATCAGCTCTCGTATTGAGAAGCCCGCAGTATGATTGGCTGTCCATCTGTAGCTTGCTGCGGGCTGATTGGCCGCCTTTTATTGTCTTTTTCTTTATTGGTCAGGCAGCGCTAGGATACCTAGGGCCCCTCCCCTCAGCTCCCCGTTACCAAGCTCCGGGCTCTGAAGCCGTCAGGATTCCTTGTATTGCAAAGGAGGGGCGGGTCAGTGGTTGAATGGGCGGGGTTAGAGCGATAAGTTGTTAGCGGAGGCGGGACTGACCGGGACAGAGATAGAGGGGCTAGGGTCCCAGCGAGCAGTAGGGGGCGGGCAGAGTGTAGTATGGGGCGGTTCCTAAGAGGAGCAGGTGGGTCCAAAAAGGAGGCGTGGCAAATAAAGCTTAGTGGGCGGTGCAAGAGTAAGGAATCTGAGGCGATGCAGGTGTTTATCAGAGAAGCGGTAGGGTTGTGGGCGGGGCCGGACGAAGGCGTCACTCTGTAGAGGTGTGAGATGGGCGGGGCGAGGCCAGGAAGACGAGCCATTAGGAGGAGGGGGAGGGTGTTTAGCCATAACGGGGTGGAGCCAGATTGTCTTTGTGGCCAATGACAGACGGGAGGCGTAGGGGCGGGCGGGCTACAAGCCAGGAGTGTGTGTGGCGCTATTAGCAGCAGGCGGTCTGTCTGTGAGGAGCTGAGGGCAGTGTTAGGGGGCGTGGCCTGCCGAGGGGCGGGAAATAGGCGGTGCTGGGCTGTTGGCGGAGCTGAGGGGTGTGGGCGTCTCTGTAGGGCGCAGGGGGCGTGTTGGGTGGGAGGTACCGGCCAGTAGGCGGAGCTGAGAGCGGTCCGGGCGGCCAGTAGTGAGGGAGCAGATGGCGGAGGAGGCGGCTGGGGGTTCGGGGCTGCCCCGGACATGAGCCCCCCGGGCGCGGACAGGCGAGCATGAAGGGTCCGGAGGGACGGAACGGCTATGTGCGGAGTAGTGTGAGCCCCCTGCCCGCGGAGCCCCCGTCCCTGTGGCGGCTGTACGGGCTGCGCTGCCCGGTAGCCTTACTGTGTGGGGCGGGGGTGCTGGCCGCGCTGTGTGGCTTCCCGGGGCTGGGCCAGGCTCTCAGCCCTCTCTTCAGTATCGGCTGTGCCTACTTCTTCCTGGCGCGCAGTGTGTGGCCCCGGAGCCGGGGGGCCCTCCTGGCACTGCCGCTGTGCTGCTCCGCGGGGGAGGTGCTTGGGGCTGGGGATGCGGTGCGGCTGGGGGCGGTGCTGGGCTCGGTGGGGCTCCTGGCCCTCTATCAGGCCCTCCGGCTGGGCGACTCTGTGCTTCTGCTTCTCTCCTCCAGTCTCATTTGGCTCCTCACTGCTTCCGGCTTGGGGGCCCTTCCTGTGGGGCTGCGGGCCCTGGGGAGCTGCCTGGCAGGACTGGGGGGCGTGCTCTTGGCTTTGGCCTCTCGCCCGGCCCCGCCCCCGAGGAGCAGTATTCTGGAAGCGGATAAAGTCCCGGTGATACGGCCCCGCAGGAGATCCAGCTGCGTGTCCCTCGGAGAGACCCCCAATTCCTACTATGGGGGCAGCAAGATGGGGCGGAGACCCTCCCTACCCTGCATCTCCCGCGAGCAGGTAAGTGGCGCCCCTCCCTGCGGAACCTCGCCGCGGCTACCCCGGGGTACATCTCACTAGCCAAGAGGTTCCGCGGGGGCCGGGGGCAACGTTCATTCACTTCTGCACTTTGTTTGTACCTTTATTTCCCTCCCGGGGAGAAGCTGCTGCTGCAGAAGCTCTTGGCTACTAAACTACTGACGCACTTGGGTCCAAGAGGTTCTGCAGCAGATGTGTATATGGGCTCGGCCCCCGCTGGCTGTTACTTGCCCCAACTCCTGGCCAAGATGCCCCGCAGCGGCCGAGACCAAGCGCAAGGTGTATTGTACTGACCGGTGCCCCCCTGGGTTGCCCATGGAAACGCTGTGGGCCGTGGGGCTATTACCAACACCTCAAGTGGCCACATGTTTTTCTGGCAAGTTGGTCCCTTTCCTAACCAGCCCCCCCCCCCCCCCCCGACGTGTCTGCACAGGCCCCTGTTGTGGCCGGCCGGCCAACCTGGCTACTTGCACGCCTGGGCTACTAGTCACAATGGCCCCCTGTGCATGGCTAGTACGTTGCACGCTCCGTTTCTTGCCTAAAGTCGGAATTTCAGCCACTTTCTGCCAGTGGGAACGGCCCATCTGCTCCGCTTACGTTTATTTTGGTGTTAAAGCCCCCTCCCCTTAGGGCGAAGCCACACGGAGCTACTTAGTAGCAGCTACTAAATCCCCTGCCATAGACAGTACTGAGAATTCCCTCTGCTAAACACACGTAGCGACAGTTATCAGTAAATGATCAGCATTGTCTGTTTTAGAAGCTGCTACTAAGTAGCTCCATGTGGCTTTACCCTTATTGTTTGCACTGAAATTGCTGCAGTTGTATCCTCATTTACAGGCCTTGGTAAGAGTTCCCATGTTTACTTTGTATTAATGCTCATTGCCCCCCCAAATGAGGCTGGGATTGGGGGGCAATAGTGCCGGAGAGACCTTATAAACATTTCCCTGTTAGTTTCCACCATCTCGGCTGGGAGCTGGTGCCGGGCACCGACTACTCTTCCCCCCCCCCCGCGCAATTACAAGGTGTCAAATAGTGAATGGAAAGTACGTTATTTGCAGTTTTTATATTTATTGTGACTTTTAGTAATCACAGCAATTAGAACCAATTACGCTGTAATCTGTTTATCGCTCAGCGCGTACTTAGCGCCACTGTCACTGTCACTTTAAGTGCGCGTCGCACAGAGACCAAGTGCGTATTATGGATTCCCACTTGGGACTGAGTGCCCCCCCCGACCCTCCGCCTGTCTGAGTTCTCAGGGGGCAATTATCCCGGGCAGCTTCTACTGGTGGTTTAGGCAAAGTCCCCCGGAGCGGTAATATTGGCTCCCGGCTCGGATAGTTCTGTCCAAAACAAATTCCACCTGTTTACGTAAATGTTCCTTCAGCGTCATCAGCAGCTCAGCGACCGGCTTTATAGCCCCCCGATATTGTACATCAGTCAGGGGCCCCACTGGCCCCCCTATACTCCTGCACCCCCAAACCTTGGGGATAATGATCTGTATCTCACACATATATTGTACATCAGTCAGGGACCCCACTAGCCCCCCTATACTCCTGCACCCCCAAACCTTGGGGATAATGATCTGTATCTCACACATATATTGTACATCAGTCAGGGACCCCACTGGCCCCCCTATACTCCTGCACCCCCAAACCTTGGGGATAATGATCTGTATCTCACACATATATTGTACATCAGTCAGGGACCCCACTGGCCCCCCTATACTCCTGCACCCCCAAACCTTGGGGATAATGATCTGTATCTCACACATATATTGATATTGTACATCAGTCAGGGACCCCACTGGCCCCCCTATACTCCTGCACCCCCAAACCTTGGGGATAATGATCTGTATCTCACACATATATTGATATTGTACATCAGTCAGGGGCCCCACTGGCCCCCCTATACTCCTGCACCCCCAAACCTTGGGGATAATGATCTGTATCTCACACATATATTGTACATCAGTCAGGGACCCCACTGGCCCCCCTATACTCCTGCACCCCCAAACCTTGGGGATAATGATCTGTATCTCACACATATATTGATATTGTACATCAGTCAGGGACCCCACTGGCCCCCCTATACTCCTGCACCCCCAAACCTTGGGGATAATAGTCATATTATCATGGTCATATTTCATTAATAAGCTGAATTATGATTCTTCTTCTTTAAAAATACCCCACTGACAGGGGTGACACCATTCAGATGTGTGCGGTTTAATTGCCTCTGTAAATTTGTCACATTTATTACCTGGTATGTGAATAGGGGGAAGCTTTGCGTCACACAATTGATAAAGAATTTAACTCTTCGGGGGCCCGGTTAGGAAGGAGCGTGTTTATTGGATCAGTGAGACATTTGGCTCCGGGCTCAGACAGGAGAGGTTCTTGGGTGGGTGGGGGGCCCCTTGTTTGCAGTTTGCAGGGAGTTGTAAGGCTGTGTTTGAACTGCGAGTGATAATGTGTCGTTCTGGGGGGAAAAGACAAAAAAAAAAAGTTCATCTTTTTTGTTTTTAGATGGGGGAGTGTATTTCCTGGTACTCATGTGACTGTCTCTCCCCCACAGCCCTGTGTTGCTTTAGGGCTGGGATTGTAGATCCGCACTCCCGTCTCGCAAGTCACAAGATCTACGGAGAGAGGTGAATTTGTACCCAGAAGCCTCGGCTACAGCACTGCTAACTGGAGTGGCCTTGGACTGGTTTAGCTAGGAGAGATAATACAGCTAGGCAGGGGCAGAGCAAACAAAACCACTGAGCTTTTAAAGCAAATAATTGTGCCCTTTGCTGCAGGGATTTCCCCACTCGGGGCAACACATGGCCGTAATTGCGCGAGCAGCAACTCCCCGCAACCCTGCGAACAGATGCGCTACACCTGCGTCCCGGCTTTTTATTGGTCTCCGCTTGACGTCATTTTGACGTTTGCAGAAAAATGAATCGAAGAAAATTCATGTTTCAAAGGAAAACAAACAAAAAATAAAACATTCTTCGCATGTTAAAGGCCCCGGGCGTACGTGGCTTTTGTACGATGCGGCCTGTACGGCAGCCCCAGGGCTGTAATTGGGGTGTGGGTTCCGCTGTAGCCCTGGGGTGGGACAAGGCCGACATCTGTGTTCTGCTGCCCCCCAGCACTTTGCCTTTCCCAAGTAAAGAGAGGGGTTAAAGGTCATACTTTTTGGAACAGGCTGCTTTAAAGGATAAGTTAACTCTCAGTATGATGTAGAGAGTGATATTCTGAGACAATTTGCAATTGGTCTTCATTTTTTATTATTTGTAATTTTTTTATTTTAGTTTTTGTTCAGCAGCTTGGAGTTTCAGCAGCTATCTGGTTGCTGGGGTCCAAATTACCTTAGCAACCAGGGAGCGGTTTGAATGAGAGACATGAATAGGGGAGGGGCTGAATAGAAAGATAAGGAATAAAAAGTAACAATAACAATCAAACTGGAGCCTCACAGAGCAATAGGGTTTGGTTGCCAGGGTCAGCGACCCCCAATTGAAAGCTGCAAAGAGTCAGAAGAAGAAGAAGGAAAATAATTCAATTATAAATAATGAAGACCAATTGAAAAGTTGATCAGAATTGGGGAACCGCCCCTTTAAAAGCCAATCTATACACGGCCAAACTGCAAGTGTAAATGCCTATTACCCCAAGCCTGACTGACCCCCCCCCCTGGGGTTTAGGGTAAGTGTTTGCAGCACTGGGGCGGCTAAAGGCCTGTGGCTGCGCAGGGTCAGAGAGACCATGAACTTTGCCCCAACTGAGGGCTTTTTTTTTTTCTTTTCGGGGGAATTTAATGTGTCACCGATCATAAACGTCTGTCTGTGCTGTTAATATTCACCGCTCTGCGGATCTCGGATTAATGGGCTCTATTAATTGCCCCCGAGGGACCCAAGTGGGGGCCCTCTCTGTAGTCAAGACTAATAGTTTGGGGCACTTTTCATGTTTTACAGGTTTAATTTACCCTTTAATGGCATATTGTATGCCTAATCCAGGGGCCCCTGCTCACTGAAGGGCCACCTATTTGGCAGAGTGTTTTGAGATCCAGGTTACTGTGCCTTTAAGAGAAACAGTATCCCGTTAACTGCTCGTATGCTGGAGGGATCGCTGCCCCCATTCCCAAGGCTGGATATCAGGCACGTGGAACTGCTCGCTTTCCCTTCTTCCTGTATATATTAATGTGTAACAGTCGGGATCCCTTCCCTGACCCGGTTCTGGACTCTCAGAACCTTTGGGATCATCAGTCCAATTGTGAGTGACGGCCCCGCGGGCAGACAGGAACCGCTTGTGTTAACTCCACCGAGACCCTTCCAATAGGAACGTATTCGCTTGCGTCAGAAGCAGCTGGAAGCCTGTGGTGCGAGAGTGTTGTGTGTGCGAGAGAGAGTGTTGTGTGTGTGTGTGTGTGTGTGTGTGTGCGAGAGAGAGTGTTGTGTGTGTGTGTGTGCGAGAGAGAGTGTTGTGTGTGTGTGTGTGCGAGAGAGAGTGTTGTGTGTGTGCGAGAGAGTGTTGTGTGTGTGTGTGTGTGTGTGTGCGAGAGAGAGTGTTGTGTGTGTGTGTGCGAGAGAGAGTGGTGTGTGTGTGTGCGAGAGAGAGTGTTGTGTGTGTGTGTGTGCGAGAGAGAGTGTTGTGTGTGTGTGTGTGCGAGAGAGAGTGTTGTGTGTGTGCGAGAGAGAGTGTTGTGTGTGTGTGTGCGAGAGAGAGTGTTGTGTGTGTGTGTGTGCGAGAGAGAGTGTTGTGTGTGTGTGTGCGAGAGAGAGTGTTGTGTGTGTGTGTGTGCGAGAGAGAGTGTTGTGTGTGTGTGTGCGAGAGAGAGTGTTGTGTGTGTGTGTGTGCGAGAGAGAGTGTTGTGTGTGTGTGTGTGCGAGAGAGAGTGTTGTGTGTGTGCGAGAGAGAGTGTTGTGTGTGTGTGTGTGCGAGAGAGAGTGTTGTGTGTGTGTGTGTGTGTGCGAGAGAGAGTGTTGTGTGTGTGTGTGCGAGAGAGAGTGTTGTGTGTGTGTGTGTGCGAGAAAGAGTGTTGTGTGTGCGAGAGAGAGTGTTGTGTGTGTGTGCGTGCGAGAGAGAGTGTTGTGTGTGTGTGCGTGCGAGAGAGTGTTGTGTGTGCGTGCGAGAGAGAGTGGTGTGTGTGTGCGTGCGAGAGAGAGTGGTGTGTGTGTGCGTGCGAGAGAGAGTGGTGTGTGCGCGAGAGAGAGTGGTGTGTGTGTGTGCGAGAGAGAGTGGTGTGTGTGCGAGAGAGAGTGGTGTGTGTGTGTGCGAGAGAGAGTGGTGTGTGTGTGTGCGAGAGAGAGTGGTGTGTGTGTGTGCGAGAGAGAGTGGTGTGTGTGTGTGTGCGAGAGAGAGTGGTGTGTGTGTGTGCGAGAGAGAGTGGTGTGTGTGTGTGCGAGAGAGAGTGGTGTGTGTGTGTGTGCGAGAGAGAGTGGTGTGTGTGTGTGCGAGAGAGAGTGGTGTGTGTGTGTGTGTGCGAGAGAGAGTGGCGTGTGTGTGTGTGCGAGAGAGAGTGGCGTGTGTGTGTGCGAGAGAGAGTGGCGTGTGTGTGTGTGCGAGAGAGAGTGGCGTGTGTGTGTGTGCGAGAGAGAGTGGCGTGTGTGTGTGCGAGAGAGAGTGGCGTGTGTGTGTGCGAGAGAGAGTGTTGTGTGTGTGCGAGAGAGAGTGTTGTGTGTGTGGGCGAGAGAGAGTGTTGTGTGTGTGCGAGAGTGTTGTGGCGCGCGAGAGAGAGAGTGTTGTGGCGCGCGCGCGAGAGAGAGTGTTGTGGCGCGCGCGCGAGAGAGAGTGTTGTGGCGCGCGAGAGAGAGAGTGTTGTGGCGCGCGAGAGAGAGAGTGTTGTGGCGCACCTCAGTGATCTCAGAATACTATCAGTCCATTCGGAGACTGCCCCACTGTGTGGCTCTTGGAGGGGGCATTTCTACTTATCCATTCAGTAACTTTCTATCAGAACAGATATGTTTCTATCAGAACAGATATTGATGTTTTGGTCATTTTTTTTTTCTCTAAAAAGGTTTTGTTGACTTTTAAATTAACTTTTAGTCTGATGTAGCGAGTGATATTCTGAAAAAAATTGCAGTTGGTCTTCTTTTTTTATTGTTTGTGTTTTTTTTTTTAAATATTTAGCTTTGTATTTGTAACTCTTCAGCAGCTATAGGGTTGCTAGGGTGTAAATTACCCTGGCAACCAGGCAGTGGGTTAAATAAGAGACTGGAATAGGAGTGTAAAGATAAGGAATAAAAAGTAACAATAACAATAAAACTGGAGCCTCACAGAGCAATAGGGTTTGGCTGCTGGGGTCAGTGACCCCCATTTGAAAGCTGCAAAGAGTTATAAGAAGAGGGCAAATCATTCAAACACAAAAATGAAGACCAATTGAAAAGTTGCTAAGGAGTGGCCCTTGTGTAACATACTGATTTACAATTTAGTTTTAATTCTGCTTCCCTGAGCTGCGTGTAATTGCCCCTAATGCCCCCCCACCCCCCGTAACTTATCTAAGACTCCTTGGGGTGTTTGGTCCCTGTTAACATGAACTGGAATTAATATGAGTCTTAAAAAGTTTCCTTTTATCAACATTAAATATCATCACTGTCACCCAATCTCTGAAAATGTATAATATTCATACTGTATTGATCCTATCTGATCCCCCCATTGTAAGCAGCAGTCCTGCCCTGCTTTATGGCTGAGATTCTAGCTATCTGTATAACAGAGCATTCTGTCACAGTGGCACAGATCCTATCTGATCCCCCCCCCCATTGTAAGCAGCAGTCCTGCCCTGCTTTATGGCTGAGATTCTAGCTATCTGTATAACAGAGCATTCTGTCACAGTGGCACAGATCCTATCTGATCCCCCCATTGTAAGCAGCAGTCCTGCCCTGCTTTATGGCTGAGATTCTAGCTATCTGTATAACAGAGCATTCTGTCACAGTGGCACAGATCCTATCTGATCCCCCCATTGTAAGCAGCAGTCCTGCCCTGCTTTATGGCTGAGATTCTAGCTATCTGTATAACAGAGCATTCTGTCACAGTGGCACAGATCCTATCTGATCCCCCCATTGTAAGCAGCAGTCCTGCCCTGCTTTATGGCTGAGATTCTCACTATCATGGGCAATAATTGCAAGTCTTGAATCATTTTGTGGTTATTAAATCCCTTAAATGAATAACTTTTTCCTGTTCTATTCGCTGCTGCACAAACACCGTGACGCTCGTTACATATTTATTCTGAACGGAACACTGGCTGCGTGTGTCTCTGTGTTTGGGAGACCTCTCTCTGTTTGTGCTTAGGGGACAGCCCTAGAGCTCCCAGTTAGAGATCCTGTCAAACAAGACTGGCGAGGAGGAATCTTTAGTGTCTGTTTATTTTTATGACACATAAATGTGTAGAATGACATCACAGCCTTTGGCTCCGCCCACTTGCTCTGTTAAACTCTGCTTTCCCAGCAGCAGCGACACATTGTCATTAAGCACAATCAGTGTGCAAAGGCCTAGAGCAATAGACACCGACTGTCCCTGGGGTGTCCCTCCCCTCCCACATGTGTTATTGCATCCCAGTCATTATATACAGTAATGTCACATTGTGTTACATATACAGTATATTATATCTTATTGTGTGCCCAGAGCATTCCTTCCCTGTATATTTGTATTTATACATATGGGTAGGAGGTGCCATAGTGTTTCCCTTAGACAGTACAGTATGGGGGTACAGCTTATTGTGTGCCCAGAGCATTCCTTCTCTGTATATTTGTATTTATACATATGGGTAGGAGGTGCCATAGTGTTTCCCTTAGACAGTACAGTATGGGGGTACAGCTTATTGTGTGCCCAGAACATTCCCTCTCTGTATATTTGTATTTATACATATAGGTAGGAGGTGCCATAGTGTTTCCCTTAGACAGTACAGTATGGGGGTACAGCTTATTGTGTGCCCAGAACATTCCTTCTCTGTATATTTGTATTTATACATATGGGTAGGGGGTGCCATAGTGTTTCCCTTAGACAGTACAGTATGGGGGTACAGCTTATTGTGTGCCCAGAACATTCCCTCTCTGTATATTTGTATTTATACATATGGGTAGGGGGTGCCATAGTGTTTCCCTTAGACAGTACAGTATGGGGGTACAGCTTATTGTGTGCCCAGAACATTCCTTCTCTGTATATTTGTATTTATATATATATATGGGTAGGGGGTGCCATAGTGTTTCCCTTAGACAGTACAGTATGGGGGTACAGCTTATTGTGTGCCCAGAACATTCCTTCTCTGTATATTTGTATTTATACATATGGGTAGGAGGTGCCATAGTGTTTCCCTTAGACAGTACAGTATGGGGGTACAGCTTATTGTGTGCCCAGAACATTCCTTCTCTGTATATTTGTATTTATACATATGGGTAGGAGGTGCCCATAGTGTTTCCCTTAGACAGTACAGTATGGGGGTACAGCTTATTGTGTGCCCAGAACATTCCTTCTCTGTATATTTGTATTTATACATATGGGTAGGAGGTGCCATAGTGTTTCCCTTAGACAGTACAGTATGGGGGTACAGCTTATTGTGTGCCCAGAACATTCCTTCTCTGTATATTTGTATTTATACATATGGGTAGGGGGTGCCATAGTGTTTCCCTTAGACAGTACAGTATGGGGGTACAGCTTATTGTGTGCCCAGAACATTCCTTCTCTGTATATTTGTATTTATACATATGGGTAGGAGGTGCCATAGTGCTTCCCAACAGTTGGAAGGTTAGTCGGTGGATATTAAAGGCCAAGACAAACCATATCTTGAGTTTAGAGAGATAATAATTTCACAATTAAGGAATAGAATCCAAATGAATCTCGGGGAATAACTGTTAAAAAGAGACAGAAGTCGGTGCCAGGGGAGACGATGGCATCAAACCAAAAATGCTCAATCTCTCAAGAACCCCATGAGCCGAGGAAGGTGCCAGGCGCGTTGATATGGGCCGCCTGGACTGTTTCAGAACCACTTAGCCCAACACTCGGCGTTTGATCTTTCACCCTCTTCTATCACAAGGCGCCTGTGATTAATGTCCCCTCGCTGGGTGCCCCCCCCCCCGACTGGCGGATTTAAAGGGACAGATTAAGGAACTTTGCAAAGCGAGTGATTGGTGCAAGTGATTTACCTGCGAGAAGCCGTCCAATCACAAATAAACTAACAAATAACTGATTGAAACAGTATTTAAAGGGTAAGTATGCACTGCTTAGCGGGAAGCTATATTTGCACTATTTTGCAGTATACTTTATTATGCCCAGACCCCAAAATGTTCCCCCTGCTGTCCCAGTGTTGCCCGGTTCTGATGATATTCGGGGGCTCTATAGTTTGGGGGGAGGGGGGTTTATATAAATTCAGGCAGTGATAGTGCAACCCCACAAGGGACCCGAACCTGTGAGTAACCGTTATCTCACAGAGGGGCATTCTGGGAATTAGTCAGAGCCCCCAAAATGCAATATTCCTGCATGAACCCCAGGGCAATAACACATGGAGCTATTTTTTATTGCCCAATAAATGCCAATAAATCACTAACTGCCACCCTGAGAGACTGTGAGCCCTACATATGGCCCAGTTATCTGCTTTATCCCTTCATGTACCTGCGCTACTGCTACTGTACAGCACTGAGTAACTGGCTGGCTCTGGGGTTTGAATAGATAGTAAGAAACTGTAAACTTTAAAGGGGAGGTAAAGCAAGCTAAGCTGTTAGACTTTAACAACTATCACTGTACTATATATCTGACCTGCTGTAGTTCAAGGAATAGAGATATATAGTACCCAGGGCACAAGGTAACAAGGTTACAGATATATAGAAACATTGGGGTAACAGTCACCCCACTATAGTTCCAGGGGTACCCAGGGCACAAATAAGCACTCACCCCAAATCCCCCCCTAACTGGCCTTCAGGCTGGGCCCCCTTAGCCCATAACAAGGTTACAGATATATAGAAACATTGGGGTAACAGTCACCCCGCTATAGTTCCAGGGGTACCCAGGGCACAAATAAGCACTCACCCCAAATCCCCCCCTAACTGGCCTTCAGGCTGGGCCCCCTTAGCCCATAACAAGGTTACAGATATATAGAAACATTGGGGTAACAGTCACCCCGCTATAGTTCCAGGGGTACCCAGGGCACAAATAAGCACTCACCCCAAATCCCCCCCTAACTGGCCTTCAGGCTGGGCCCCCTTAGCCCATAACAAGGTTACAGATATATAGAAACATTGGGGTAACAGTCACCCCGCTATAGTTCCAGGGGTACCCAGGGCACAAATAAGCACTCACCCCAAATCCCCCCCTAACTGGCCTTCAGGCTGGGCCCCCTTAGCCCATAACAAGGTTACAGATATATAGAAACATTGGGGTAACAGTCACCCCGCTATAGTTCCAGGGGTACCCAGGGCACAAATAAGCACTCACCCCAAATCCCCCCCTAACTGGCCTTCAGGCTGGGCCCCCTTAGCCCATAACAAGGTTACAGATATATAGAAACATTGGGGTAACAGTCACCCCGCTATAGTTCCAGGGGTACCCAGGGCACAAATAAGCACTCACCCCAAATCCCCCCCTAACTGGCCTTCAGGCTGGGCCCCCTTAGCCCATAACAAGGTTACAGATATATAGAAACATTGGGGGTAACAGTCACCCCGCTATAGTTCCAGGGGTACCCAGGGCACAAATAAGCACTCACCCCAAATCCCCCCTAACTGGCCTTCAGGCTGGGCCCCCTTAGCCCATAACAAGGTTACAGATATATAGAAACATTGGGGTAACAGTCACCCCGCTATAGTTCCAGGGGTACCCAGGGCACAAATAAGCACTCACCCCAAATCCCCCCCTAACTGGCCTTCAGGCTGGGCCCCCTTAGCCCATAACAAGGTTACAGATATATAGAAACATTGGGGTAACAGTCACCCCGCTATAGTTCCAGGGGTACCCAGGGCACAAATAAGCACTCACCCCAAATCCCCCCTAACTGGCCTTCAGGCTGGGCCCCCTTAGCCCATAACAAGGTTACAGATATATAGAAACATTGGGGTAACAGTCACCCCGCTATAGTTCCAGGGGTACCCAGGGCACAAATAAGTACTCACCCCAAATCCCCCCCAACTTCTATAACATAAAGCCTTGCTTTGATTAAAGCCACAGTGCAATCCCTGAGGGCAGAATGCTGGGCACTTACCCCTAGCGCTGCTCTTTGCCCCAAACATTTAACCCTTACATTACAAGAGAAGGTCCCTGATATGAATTAAGAACAAAGTGTAACGTTTATTTTTGGAGCTGTATATCAGAGCACAAACTTGCACTCAATTGTGTTCCATCTCAGCCTTCCCATGATGCACTGCGATGCCCTAGGCCAACATGAGGTTATGTTTATGGGGTGTCAGTGACTGTGACAAAAACAAGGAGTGTTGACATATTAGATTGTGCCTGGCCGAATGCTGATTAGTCTCATTCCTGATTTAGCATCAGCCACAGCGTGACCCTTTCTGAAGGGCGGCCAAACCTACAGGGCAGCACCGACGTCTTCTTTATACCTTATAGGCTGAGAGTCAATTTGGGAGTCATTAGAGAGCAGCTAAGGGAAACACTATGGCACCTCCTACCCATATGTATAAATACAAATATACAGAGAAGGAATGTTCTGGGCACACAATAAGCTGTACCCTCATACTGTACTGTCTAAGGGAAACACTATGGCACCTCCTACCCATATGTATAAATACAAATATACAGAGAAGAAATGTTCTGGGCACACAATAAGCTGTACCCTCATACTGTACTGTCTAAGGGAAACACTATGGCACCCCCTACCCATATGTATAAATACAAATATACAGAGAAGGAATGTTCTGGGCACACAATAAGCTGTACCCCCATACTGTACTGTCTAAGGGAAACACTATGGCACCTCCTACCCATATGTATAAATACAAATATACAGAGAAGAAATGTTCTGGGCACACAATAAGCTGTACCCCCATACTGTACTGTCTAAGGGAAACACTATGGCACCCCCTACCCATATGTATAAATACAAATATACAGAGAAGGAATGTTCTGGGCACACAATAAGCTGTACCCCCATACTGTACTGTCTAAGGGAAACACTATGGCACCTCCTACCCATATGTATAAATACAAATATACAGAGAAGAAATGTTCTGGGCACACAATAAGCTGTACCCCCATACTGTACTGTCTAAGGGAAACACTATGGCACCCCCTACCCATATGTATAAATACAAATATACAGAGAAGGAATGTTCTGGGCACACAATAAGCTGTACCCCCATACTGTACTGTCTAAGGGAAACACTATGGCACCTCCTACCCATATGTATAAATACAAATATACAGAGAAGGACTAAATAGAAGATTAAACCTGTATATAAGTTGGGTTAGTTCCCCTTGGAAGGACACGGTGCTGGCAGGGACCCATGGGAAGTTCCGACTGGGCACGACTTGCTTTCTCGTACCACGATCGCTTTGTTTACTAATAAAACTTTCATTTTTTTCCCTCCTTCGCTGGAATTGAATTTTCCACTTCAGCTTCCTGTTATGGGGAAGAGAGGAATTTTCGAATAACTCGCTTGAAAGCCGCATTGTTGCCTTTATTTATTTACGCCGGGAATAAAGGGGGCGCGGGGGCGGCAGCTCACTAAGTGCCCCACGAATCTCCGTTTGTCAGAGTTTGTATGAAGTTGCCCTTTATTACAAGTAGCCCAGGGGGAAGGTTTGGGTTTGGGCTTGGGCTTTCGTTTGAGTTCTGGTATAAAGTTCTGATGGGTTTTCCATTCAGTCCTTTCCAGTTTATGGAACCATTTGCCGCATATTTTGGCGATTATCTTTATGCCACTGGAATTGGACCCACTGAGCCTTCGTCTGGTTCTGGTTCCTTCTGCGAGTGGGACTTTTCCCTTCTATCCAAACTCTGCTTACATTCCAGGTTCTTCAGCTGTGGCCCTGATATAAAATGAGCCAGTGGAGCCTTAACTTGCCCTTTAAAGAAAACTGCCTAGTTTCATAGTATTAATATTAGGGATGCACTGAACCCCCGAACCCACCCAGCAGGATTTGGCCGAATCCCGAACCGAATCTTGGATTCGGTGCATCTCAATTCAATATGAACCCGAAGCTGCAGAATCCCAGCTGGTTCCGTCACTTTATGGAATTTCAGTATTTGGCAATGCACATCTTCAGTATAATAATTGACAAAATGGGTGCTCACTACAGGGGTCCCCTGTAAGACCCCCTGTACGAACCCAACGCGTTTCACCAAAAGAGGAGTCAGGGGCATAGAAAACACCTGACGAAGACCCTCTTGGGGGTCGAAACGCGTTGGGTTCTTTTCTTCTATTTTCCATCAGTTTACAGGGTGCAGAAAATACAGATACCAGCCTTAGTTGGACCAGTACATCTCGCTGCTTTCCCTTTACAGTGCTGGGGGGGCCCCCCAAACTCAGTGGTGGAGCCCATAGAGTTGATAGAAACTACTGCTACTTTGTCATTGGCCGCTGAGGCGAGAGCGCGACCCAATCAGTATAAATATCATCTCATTTTGTTTTGTGTTTGCCCAAAAAGCTAGAAACGTTGCTTTAAAGGGGAAGTAAGCTGTTATTTTTGTGACTAGAATTATATATATGTATTATATACAAACTCTATACATTTTCCCTACCCTCCGTCCACGGTTGTACCGTCGGCGCCCCTGCACCCCGGATAAGGTTTGTGCCCCCCTTGTGCCTCAGAAGGTGCTGGGAGCTGAATGAGCGAGTGATTCCTGGCATCACGGCAAAGGGGCCTATTGGATCCTAGCAACAGGCGGCAAATAGAAATGTCAATACCTCTCTGATGTCAGCAGCCGCCCCTGTACCTGTCGGCTCCTTTGTTCTATCAGCGCATTTACTGCGACAGCTTCACGCTGGCCCGCGCTTTCTACCGACTCCCTTTAGGCTCTGGCGTGGGCTTCTGGGAGTTGTAGTTCAATAGCATCAGCTCAAATCTGGTTAAGGTGGCACCGGTTTGGCTGCTTTATCTGCCCCCCATGGGTCTTCATAGTTGAAAATGGGGCAGGTGTCGATTGGGCAGATTTGATTTTCCCATCGGATCGGGGACGGCAATTGCTGTGCAGTTCTTGGCCCTATAGCCATAGTTCGTCCATATACGGAGAAGATTCGCTCATTTGGCGACCTCGCCTAACTTCAAACTTTTAGCATGTTATAGAATGGCCAATTCTAAGCAACTTTTCAATTGGTCTTCATTATTTATTTCTTAATGTTTCTGAATTATTTGCCGCCTTTTTCTAACTCAAAATGGGGGTCACTGACCCCGGCAGCCAAACCCTATTGCTCTCTGAGGCTTCAGTTTTATTGTTACTTTTTATAACTTATTTTTCTATTCAGCCCCTCCCCTATTCATTAACCAATCTCTCATTCAAACCCCTCCCTGGTTACTAAGGTAATTTGAACCCTAGCAACCAGATAGCTGCTGAAACTATAAACTAGAAAGCGGCTGAACAAAAAGTTAAATAACTAGCAAGCTGGCAATAATAAAAAAAATAAAGACCAACTGCAAACTGTCTTAGAATAACTCAACTAATCCTAAGCATTTATTGGGGTAAAACCCATGTGTATTACGTTATACTGAGCCCTGTAAACCTCTATGAGTGGGTGGGAGCTGCCATATTGCTTGCTTTGGGGTGCATTGCCTTCTATTATTGACTCAAACTCCCATCATGCTCGGCCAGGATAACCTCCTTATCTGTAAAACAAAAACAGAGCAGTAATGTGGAATAACGGGAGTCTCATCGCAATGAAATTAAATCCGCAGCTTTAACTGTGGGTGTTCCAGACACCGTGGCAACCTTGGGGTTAAATGGGGGAGCGAGGGGGGGCTCTCTATGGATTGGCCTGTATTCTTTACTGGATCGATAGTAACAATGTTCCGCTCTCCCTTCTATTTAGGGCACATTACAGTAACCAGCCGAGAGCAGCCATCGCTCACACCATTCTGCCTCCATCAGCGATAGGAAGAGACGCATCAATTTAACCTCTGGGTCGGGGGCCCCCGGGGAGGGTCAATGGGAAATTTCATATGGGGGGGGGGGTGGAAGTTTTCTTGCCTACTAAACAAAATGATACAAGAAGCTGTTTTGACTGGTTCCCATGTTGGGAAGTGCAGCGACGCAGTAAAGCGCAGGTCTCTGTATCTTTATTGGTTCTGCAGAACTGTGTTTGTAAATGTGAAATATAACAAAGGGTAACTGTGTATAACTAGTTATACTAATAATACCAGCACTTGGCTCAGCTTAACCCCCCCCCCCTGGATTTGGCCGTGTGTCATTCATATCTCAGAAAGATAAAGGGGAAGTTCATTGGGAAAGTGACTCTTGGTTTGTCATAGGCACCGGCCCCCCCAGACATTATGGAGCCGGCACTTATGTTTATATTTTGAATGATTTAACTACGTTTTTCTTTGGGGTGGGGGGTGCAACATCTGGCTGCTGGATATACCGACTATTGCTTAGGGATGGCAGGTTGTTTGGCCTAGGATCTGTGCCACTGTGACAGAATGCTCTGTTATACAGATAGCTAGAATCTCAGCCATAAAGCAGGGCAGGACTGCTGCTTACAATGGGGGGGATCAGATAGGATCTGTGCCACTGTGACAGAATGCTCTGTTATACAGATAGCTAGAATCTCAGCCATAAAGCAGGGCAGGACTGCTGCTTACAATGGGGGGGGATCAGATAGGATCTGTGCCACTGTGACAGAATGCTCTGTTATACAGATAGCTAGAATCTCAGCCATAAAGCAGGGCAGGACTGCTGCTTACAATGGGGGGGATCAGATAGGATCTGTGCCACTGTGACAGAATGCTCTGTTATACAGATAGCTAGAATCTCAGCCATAAAGCAGGGCAGGACTGCTGCTTACAATGGGGGGATCAGATAGGATCTGTGCCACTGTGACAGAATGCTCTGTTATACAGATAGCTAGAATCTCAGCCATAAAGCAGGGCAGGACTGCTGCTTACAATGGGGGGGATAGGATCTGTGCCACTGTGACAGAATGCTCTGTTATACAGATAGCTAGAATCTCAGCCATAAAGCAGGGCAGGACTGCTGCTTACAATGGGGGGGGGATCAGATAGGATCTGTGCCACTGTGACAGAATGCTCTGTTATACAGATAGCTAGAATCTCAGCCATAAAGCAGGGCAGGACTGCTGCTTACAATGGGGGGGGGATCAGATAGGATCTGTGCCACTGTGACAGAATGCTCTGTTATACAGATAGCTAGAATCTCAGCCATAAAGCAGGGCAGGACTGCTGCTTACAATGGGGGGATCAGATAGGATCTGTGCCACTGTGACAGAATGTTCTGTTATACAGATAGCTAGAATCTCAGCCATAAAGCAGGGCAGGACTGCTGCTTATATTGTGTTTACATGCAATACATTATAAATAAGTTTCCAGCCAACATTTCCTTGCGTTCCGTGCTTATTACAGTCAGGGTAATCGGGCGCAGGGATCTGAGATAACCTTGCTGAGTGTAACAGAGCCAGACACAAGGTGCGGGGAGGGATGTTTGTGGGAATTATTTGCCGTAACCACTTTAATCCGTATGTGCCCAGCGGGGGGGGGGGGGGTATCGTACCCACCCTTAATGTTATTAAATAAAAAAGCACTTTGGCTATAAGCGTTGGCCAAGGGGCTTTCCATTCGGTAACGCAGACGAGGCGCTTTACATCACTTGCTTTATGGCCGGCGAGAGCGGCAGTCACACGAGAGACACATGTAGGATCAGTTACCCTTTATCTATAAAGTTCCTTTGCAGCACTGCTTCCTGGAAATGACCGTGGCGAATGGAGCTGCGCGAGTGGGAGAGATAAGCAGGTTTGTTTGAGGCAAAGCAAATAAAGCCCTTGAACTTTTACAATACAAAAATATACTATAACATGGGCATGGATAGCGCCCCCTGCTGCCTGAGCTCCACCCCTGCGTGAATATACCCTTTAATCCTGAGTTGGTACCGGTGCCAGTCTATATTCCCCCCATTTGTTTGCTATGGGAACTAGATCGGGCCGCGCTATATTAAGCAGCAGCTTTACGGGGGCCCGATAAGAAGCGAAGTATCTCTCAGGCGGTTTTGGAGATAAGGCGGTCAGATGGTCGGCCGATCATGTGACGCTCTGAATTTCCCTTCTGTTCTTCATGGGAAACCCCGTGTGAGCGGCGGTGGGGGGGGGGGGATTCTGGTTCTGGTTCTGCTCGGGGATTTTCACTGGTTCTAAGTGTAATTGCTATTTGTCTGCTTATATTCTCTGAACTGCTGGTTCTGACTGCTGAAACAATGTAGCCAAAGGCCTAGCTAACGTGGGGGAGAAATGACTTGATGATACAGGTATAGGTTATCCAGAATGTTCAGGATATTCCGGATAAGGTGTCCCCTCTCAGATTGCAGTGTCGCCCCTGTTGGGAAATGCTTTCTACACCGGGTCGGACTGGGGGTGTGCAGGGTCCACCACGGTTGCCCCCATACCCCCCTGGGGCCCCCGCTGCGGCGCTATCCCCCCTCCCATACACGCACACATTATACCTATCTTCAGCGCCATTGGAGGAGGGAGATCAATAGGGGAGCACCAGTGGGAATTGGGTCTGGGTTGGTGGGGCCCCCTGGGTTTTTTCCCCAGTCGGACCCTGTTCCTACACCCATCAATCCCGTACCTGCCACGCAGATCAGATTCTGAGAAGCAAATTAATTATTTTGTATTAAAGGGTAAATAAAAGCTTTTATAAAGGTACCCTATAGGAAAGCCTATTGAGCCCCATAGGGCCGGGCAACATAAAATCCATGGGAAGCAGTCACTGGGCTCGCAGGCTTCTATTGGGACAGTGCGGGAAACTATAAGCCCCACATGACAGAACTGATGGAGCTGCTGTGCAGCGCTGACCCTACAGCAGCTCGGTGCAATGCGGCTTCTGATTGGTGCTTATTAGACTATACCAAAAAAATCTCTTCCACTAGTTGCTCTGTTAAAGTGGGAATCCATTTATTATACTCTGTGTGACCTACCCCACCCCAACATGAGTGAGGATAGGGTTAATCGGTGTCCTGCCACCTGCCTCTCCCATTGGCTGCTTCGGGAACAGGATGCGCCTGGGCTGAGTGCAAACAGATGAGGAAATGTGGGAGAGGGGAATCCAGAACTTTGGCTGTTACTGCAGCAACCGCTGACGTCACAATCAGCAGCAATTAGCCTGCAGCTCTACATGCGCCGGGGGAGAGAGTGTTAGGGGGGACACTGACCCCGGGGCACTGAGGGAGAGGGGGGACACTGACCCCGGGGCCTCTCTGCACCCAGGGAGAGGGGGGACACTGACCCCGGGGCCTCTCTGCACCCAGGGAGAGGGGGGACACTGACCCCGGGGCCTCTCTGCACCCAGGGAGAGGGGGGACACTGACCCCGGGGCCTCTCTGCACCCAGGGAGAGGGGGGACACTGACCCCGGGGCCTCTCTGCACCCAGGGAGAGGGGGGACACTAACCATTAAATAAACCCAATAGGGCTGTTCTGCCCCAATAAGGGGTAATTATATCTTAGTTGGGATCAAGTACAGGTACTGTTTTATTATTACAGAGAAAAGGGAATCATTTAACCATTAAATAAACCCAATAGGGCTGTTCTGCCCCAATAAGGGGTAATTATATCTTAGTTGGGATCAAGTACAGGTACTGTTTTATTATTACAGAGAAAAGGGAATCATTTAACCATTAAATAAACCCAATAGGGCTGTTCTGCCCCAATAAGGGGTAATTATATCTTAGTTGGGATCAAGTACAGGTACTGTTTTATTATTACAGAGAAAAGGGAATCATTTAACCATTAAATAAACCCAATAGGGCTGTTCTGCCCCAATAAGGGGTAATTATATCTTAGTTGGGATCAAGTACAGGTACTGTTTTATTATTACAGAGAAAAGGGAATCATTTAACCATTAAATAAACCCAATAGGGCTGTTCTGCCCCAATAAGGGGTAATTATATCTTAGTTGGGATCAAGTACAGGTACTGTTTTATTATTACAGAGAAAAGGGAATCATTTAACCATTAAATAAACCCAATAGGGCTGTTCTGCCCCAATAAGGGGTAATTATATCTTAGTTGGGATCAAGTACAGGTACTGTTTTATTATTACAGAGAAAAGGGAATCATTTAACCATTAAATAAACCCAATAGGGCTGTTCTGCCCCCAATAAGGGGTAATTATATCTTAGTTGGGATCAAGTACAGGTACTGTTTTATTATTACAGAGAAAAAGGAAATCAATTGTAAAAATGTAAATTAGTTGATTAAAACGAAGTCTGTGGGAGTTGCATTCCTGTAATTTGGAGCTTTCTGGATAATGATTTTCTGGATAACGGATCCCACACCTGCTGTTATGCACTTTGCTTTAGTTATGACTGAAAGTGTGACGAGAGAGCGTCTGATTGCTGCTTCACTAGGAACAACCCCTGTTATGGGTTTATAAGAGGCAGATTCTGGAGTCGCTCACTTTGCTAAAATAACACGGAGTGTGAATAAGTGCCCCTTCCCTGCACTGCTCTGCCGACTGCGGAACCAACTATCTCTACTCTTATGAAACTGTAACTGTAACTGTATCCATTTCCAGGGGTACCCAGGGCACAAATAAGCACTCACCCCAAATCCCCCCCTAACTGGCCTTCAGGCTGGGCCCCCTTAGCCCATAACAAGGTTACAGATATATAGAAACATTGGGGTAACAGTCACCCCGCTATAGTTCCAGGGGTACCCAGGGCACAAATAAGCACTCACCCCAAATCCCCCCTAACTGGCCTTCAGGCTGGGCCCCCTTAGCCCATAACAAGGTTACAGATATATAGAAACATTGGGGTAACAGTCACCCCGCTATAGTTCCAGGGGTACCCAGGGCACAAATAAGCACTCACCCCAAATCCCCCCCTAACTGGCCTTCAGGCTGGGCCCCCTTAGCCCATAACAAGGTTACAGATATATAGAAACATTGGGGTAACAGTCACCCCGCTATAGTTCCAGGGGTACCCAGGGCACAAATAAGCACTCACCCCAAATCCCCCCCTAACTGGCCTTCAGGCTGGGCCCCCTTAGCCCATAACAAGGTTACAGATATATAGACACATTGGGGTAACAGTCACCCCGCTATAGTTCCAGGGGTACCCAGGGCACAAATAAGCACTCACCCCAAATCCCCCCCTAACTGGCCATATATTTCTACCTGTGCCCGATGCCCCCCCCTCCGTGCCACCTTCCCAGCCCCACATTGGGGCAAGACATCAATAAAAGGGTAATTTCGTTATTGTGCCGAGAGTCGGTTTCAGAACTCGATCCGGAGAGGAACCATTTTGCCTGGTGGGTCGGTGCCAGCGCACAAACACTTTAGTGTAGCTTTGTGGGTTTGTACCGTTCCCAAATGCCACAAATTACTTTACCACTTCTCCTCTTGGCCCCTTCCATGCTGAACTTCTCTACAAATACCAAGTCGGGCCGGCAGGGGCAATGGAATTAACACCTCGGTGCCCGGAGTGCAGTGAGTGGGGTTCAATACATGTAATAGGGGAACCCCAATTTGTAGTGGGGAACAGTCTCACTGTTGCGACATATGGGTAGGAGGTGCCATAGTGTTTCCCTTAGACAGTACAGTATGGGGGTACAGCTTATTGTGTGCCCAGAACATTCCCTCTCTGTATATTTGTATTTATACATATGGGTAGGAGCTGCCATAGTGTTTCCCTTAGACAGTACAGTATGGGGGTACAGCTTATTGTGTGCCCAGAACATTCCCTCTCTGTATATTTGTATTTATACATATGGGTAGGGGGTGCCATAGTGTTTCCCTTAGACAGTACAGTATGGGGGTACAGCTTATTGTGTGCCCAGAACATTCCTTCTCTGTATATTTGTATTTATACATATGGGTAGGGGGTGCCATAGTGTTTCCCTTAGACAGTACAGTATGGGGGTACAGCTTATTGTGTGCCCAGAACATTCCTTCTCTGTATATTTGTATTTATACATATGGGTAGGGGGTGCCATAGTGTTTCCCTTAGACAGTACAGTATGGGGGTACAGCTTATTGTGTGCCCAGAACATTCCTTCTCTGTATATTTGTATTTATACATATGGGTAGGGGGTGCCATAGTGTTTCCCTTAGACAGTACAGTATGGGGGTACAGCTTATTGTGTGCCCAGAACATTCCTTCTCTGTATATTTGTATTTATACATATGGGTAGGGGGTGCCATAGTGTTTCCCTTAGACAGTACAGTATGGGGGTACAGCTTATTGTGTGCCCAGAACATTCCTTCTCTGTATATTTGTATTTATACATATGGGTAGGGGGTGCCATAGTGTTTCCCTTAGACAGTACAGTATGGGGGTACAGGTTATTGTGTGCCCAGAACATTCCTTCTCTGTATATTTGTATTTATACATATGGGTAGGGGGTGCCATAGTGTTTCCCTTAGACAGTACAGTATGGGGGTACAGCTTATTGTGTGCCCAGAACATTCCTTCTCTGTATATTTGTATTTATACATATGGGTAGGGGGTGCCATAGTGTTTCCCTTAGACAGTACAGTATGGGGGTACAGCTTATTGTGTGCCCAGAACATTCCTTCTCTGTATATTTGTATTTATACATATGGGTAGGGGGTGCCATAGTGTTTCCCTTAGACAGTACAGTATGGGGGTACAGCTTATTGTGTGCCCAGAACATTCCTTCTCTGTATATTTGTATTTATACATATGGGTAGGGGGTGCCATAGTGTTTCCCTTAGACAGTACAGTATGGGGGTACAGCTTATTGTGTGCCAGAACATTCCTTCTCTGTATATTTGTATTTATACATATGGGTAGGGGGTGCCATAGTGTTTCCCTTAGACAGTACAGTATGGGGGTACAGCTTATTGTGTGCCCAGAACATTCCTTCTCTGTATATTTGTATTTATACATATGGGTAGGGGGTGCCATAGTGTTTCCCTTAGACAGTACAGTATGGGGGTACAGCTTATTGTGTGCCCAGAACATTCCTTCTCTGTATATTTGTATTTATACATATGGGTAGGGGGTGCCATAGTGTTTCCCTTAGACAGTACAGTATGGGGGTACAGCTTATTGTGTGCCCAGAACATTCCTTCTCTGTATATTTGTATTTATACATATGGGTAGGGGGTGCCATATTGGGATATTTCCATAGAACAGCATTGATTTTCCGTGCGTCGGGCTCAGTGGGGCAGATAATATAACTCACGCTGTGTTTGTGTAACCGCCACCTGACTCTGAGGAGCGAGGGAATTGCTGGTTCTGGACTCAGTAATATATTATTTTTGTTTGGCATTTTGTTCTTTCCATTCCCAAAAGCTTTTGGACTGGGCTTGTGCTTGTGCGGCCTGTTGGGTGGGATCCGGGGCCGTTACGCAGTCAAAATGCAATTGTGACCCCATTGAGGGAGCAGAATTGGAGGGACGAGGAGGGGGAATAAGAGTTTCCAGGCTTCTCGTATTGAGTCTGAGGCTTTAAGGAAATGTTCTGGACTGTGTGTTCAAGACCAAATCCTTCATCCGCTCGCCCACAGCCGTCCCAGATCTGGAGCTGGCTCCGCTCTCCCGGAAAGTCCTAGAAAGTAAGGAAAATAACTCTGGAAAGTGGAACGGGGGCAGGAACTGTACAGCCAGGGGAGAGGCCTGGAGATGGGCCCATATTAATCCCATTCATACGTGGGCTTCAGAGTCTCAGCCATAAAGCAGGGCAGGACTGCTGCTTACAATGGGGGGGGTCAGATAGGATCTGTGCCACTGTGACAGAATGCTCTGTTATACAGATAGCTAGAATCTCAGCCATAAAGCAGGGCAGGACTGCTGCTTACAATGGGGGGGATCAGATAGGATCTGTGCCACTGTGACAGAATGCTCTGTTATACAGATAGCTAGAATCTCAGCCATAAAGCAGGGCAGGACTGCTGCTTACAATGGGGGGTCAGATAGGATCTGTGCCACTGTGACAGAATGCTCTGTTATACAGATAGCTAGAATCTCAGCCATAAAGCAGGGCAGGACTGCTGCTTACAATGGGGGATCAGATAGGATCTGTGCCACTGTGACAGAATGCTCTGTTATACAGATAGCTAGAATCTCAGCCATAAAGCAGGGCAGGACTGCTGCTTACAATGGGGGGGGGATCAGATAGGATCTGTGCCACTGTGACAGAATGCTCTGTTATACAGATAGCTAGAATCTCAGCCATAAAGCAGGGCAGGACTGCTGCTTACAATGGGGGGGGGGGGGGGGGGGGGTCAGATAGGATCTGTGCCACTGTGACAGAATGCTCTGTTATACAGATAGCTAGAATCTCAGCCATAAAGCAGGGCAGGACTGCTGCTTACAATGGGGGGATCAGATAGGATCTGTGCCACTGTGACAGAATGCTCTGTTATACAGATAGCTAGAATCTCAGCCATAAAGCAGGGCAGGACTGCTGCTTACAATGGGGGGATCAGATAGGATCTGTACCACTGTGACAGAATGCTCTGTTATACAGATAGCTAGAATCTCAGCCATAAAGCAGGGCAGGACTGCTGCTTACAATGGGGGGGATAGGATCTGTGCCACTGTGACAGAATGCTCTGTTATACAGATAGCTAGAATCTCAGCCATAAAGCAGGGCAGGACTGCTGCTTACAATGGGGGGATCAGATAGGATCTGTGCCACTGTGACAGAATGCTCTGTTATACAGATAGCTAGAATCTCAGCCATAAAGCAGGGCAGGACTGCTGCTTACAATGGGGGGGGATCAGATAGGATCTGTGCCACTGTGACAGAATGCTCTGTTATACAGATAGCTAGAATCTCAGCCATAAAGCAGGGCAGGACTGCTGCTTACAATGGGGGGATCAGATAGGATCTGTGCCACTGTGACAGAATGCTCTGTTATACAGATAGCTAGAATCTCAGCCATAAAGCAGGGCAGGACTGCTGCTTACAATGGGGGGATCAGATAGGATCTGTGCCACTGTGGCAGAATTACTTAGGTTTTATTGGTTTTATATAAAACCACAGCAATCTGCGGTTAAGCCGCTAAGAGGAAACTGACAGTACAAGGAAAGTACCACGGTCCCCAGGTTCCTCCCTGATCAGAGGGGCCCCCGGCAGAGGCTATGCGTTGCTATGGAGAGTGCCTGGTTACGTTGTTACAGTTGGTTCTTGCTGTCAGTTTGCTCCATGCCCAGTGGGTGCCAATGCCCGGCTCAATACAGGGGCCCCAATAATTGCTTTTGTCTTGTGCAGACGCTAAATCCTATTAAAGGGGAAGTTCACCTTTGCGTTAACTCTTCATATGATGCATAGAGTGAGATTCTGAGACATTATGCAATTGGTCTTTTTTTCTTATCATCCGTAGTTTTTTTCGGTTATATCAATTTTTATTCAGCATCTCTTCAGCTTGGAGTTTCTGCAGCTTTCTGGTTGCTAGGGTCCAAATTACCTTAGCAACCAGGGAGAGGTTTGGATTAGAGACTGGTATATGAATAGGGGAGGGGCTGAATAGAAAGATAAGGAATAAAAAGTAACAATAATAATAAAACTGGAGCCTCACAGAGCAATAGGGTTTGGCTGCCGGGGTCAGTGACCCCCATTTGAAAGCTGCAAAGCGGCAGAAGAAGGGAAATAATTCAAACACTATAAAAAAAAAATAACGAAGACCAATTGAAAAGTCGCTTGGAATTGGCCATTCTATAACATACTCAAATTTGGAAATTCCAAGTCGGAATTCAAGCCAAAGAATTATGGAAATAAACTGCAAAATGTATATTAAAAAAAAGGCCTCCCTTTTTTAATTAGTTTTTTTCCCCCTGTGTTTCCCTCCCTGTAGCCCAGGGGCCGGTGACTCTCTCAGCCTGAAACTCATGATACCGCAGAAGTTTTTTCTCTCCCCCCCCCCCCCCTTCCCCTTTGCACCGAATGTTGTTGCTCGGCAACCGCTGACGTCAGTCTGACTGTATAAAAACCTTTGTGTGTTTATCTGCTGAGAACAGATCCCCCTCCAAAGGGCAAAAGTGTGTCGGCCGCCCAAACCGTCGCCTCTCCGCGGCCCAGACGCCGCCCCGACCCCTTGCCCCCCGCATTCCGCTTTTTTTTTTTTAAATTTAAAAACTACAGTTTTTAAAAGTTGTATTTAAGAAGAGGCACTAAGTTTGCCCAGGAGCAGTTACCCATAGCAACCAATCAGCAGGTAGAGTTTACTGGTCACCTGTTTAGAAGCAAACATCTTATTGGTTGCTATGGGTTACTGTTCATGAGCAAATGTAGTGCCTTTTTATTTTTTTTACAAATGGGGGTAAGTATGTTATATAATGTCCTATTCTTAGCAACTTTGCAATTGGTCTGCATTATGTATTTATTTTTATAGTTTTGTTTTTTTTTTGTTTTTTATACCTTTCTTTTCTATTCAGTCCCTCTCCTATTCATATACCAGTCTTTCTTATTCAAACCACTCCCTGGTTACTAAGGTAATTTGGACCCTAGCAACCAGATAGCTGCTGAAACTCCAAACTGGAGAGCTGCTGAACAAAAAGTAAAATAATTAAAACTCTCTACATCATACAAAAAGCTAACTCAAAGGTGAAAATCAAGCTCTCCAGTGTGGAGTTTAGCAGCTATCTGGTTGCTAGGGTCCAAATTACCTTAGTAACCAGGGAGTGGTTTAAATAAGAGAGACAGGTATATGAATAGAGAAAAGAAAGGTATAAAAAGTAACAATAACAATAAAACTGGAGCCTCACAGAGCAATAGGGTTTGGCTGCCGGGGTCAGCGACCCCCATATAACGGATAGAAAAGAAGGCAAATGAATATAAAAACATACAAAATAAATAATGAAGACCAAATGAAAAGCTGTTTAAAATTGGCCATTCTGTAACATACTAAAGGTTAACTTAAAAGGGAACCCCCCCATTCAAATTGTTACTTTTTATTACTTATCTTACTATTCATATTCCTTTCCATATCTCTAGTCTTTCATTTAACCTACTGTCTGGTTGCTAAGGTAAGCAAGACCCTAGCAACCACATAGCTGCTGAAATTCCAAACTGCAGAGCTGTTGATCAACAAGTTAAATAACTCAAAAACCACGAAAAATAAAGCAAAACAGACCAGTTGCAAAGTGCTGCAGAGTATTACTGTCTGCGTCATATTAAAAGTTAATTTAAAAGGTTGGCTGAGCTGGGCAAATCCTGCATTACAATGAGCATGTATTTTATTGTATGGGTTCCAGTAGGAGAGAGGGCGGTGGGGTAAGTAGGTTGGTGGCTGGGAGGGTAGGTAGATGATGGGTAGGTAGGTTGCTGGGAGGGTAGGTAGATGATGGGTAGGTAGGGTGGTGGCTGGGAGGGTGGGTAGGTAGATAATAGGTAGGTTGGTGGCTGGGAGGGTAGGTAGATGATGGGTGGGTAGGTTGGTGGCTGGGAGGGTAGGTAGATGATAGGTAGGTTGGTGGCTTGGAGGGTAGGTAGATGGTGGGTAGGTTGGTGGCTGGGAGAGTAGGTAGATGGTGGGTAGGTTGGTGGCTGGGTGGGTAGGAGGGGTATGTAGGTTGGCTGCTGGGAGGGTATGTAGGTTGGCTGCTGGGAGGGTATGTAAGTTGGTGGCTGGGAAGGTAGGTGGGTAGGTTAGTGGCTGGGAAGGTAGGTAAGTTGTTAGCTGGGTAATGATGGGGCCACAGGGCAGTTGGCAGCTCTGTGAGTTTCAGGCAAATGCACTGATTCAGTTGGTGACTAATTAGTCTTCTTCCTCTCTGGCTAAAAGCAGCCGCCCTGACTTGCTTTATGGCAGGGATTCTGGCCCTACACTGATGCTCAGAGTTATAGTTTCACAAGACCCACAGTAGGACTCCTACACAGTGACAGCCCTGCTGTGTGGATGTGACTGCCAGGTGGGAGGGTGAGAGAGTCAGAATGGCACCAACACCTGTAGATTGCTAGCTTTCTGCCCCAGATGCCTCCGTGTGATTCACTCGCCAGGTGTTAGTATTTGTCTCTGCTGCCTGAGCACCAAATAGAATCCCTTCTTACCTACAACTGATCAGTTCAGAGATGATCTTCTTTTCTCAGCGTAAGTCTCACGTAATTGTGGTTTGTACAGGAAACCTTGTGTGCTCTGCGGCTCCCTGTGCCTCTGTACCCATAGCCAGCGGCGTGCAAAGTGCTGGGAACTGGTCTTGTCCTGCTGGTACTGCTGGGTGTGGGAGCTGCCATACTTATTGTGTGCCCAGAGCATTCCTTCTCTGTATATTTGTATTTATACATATGGGTAGGGGGTGCCATAGTGTTTCCCTTAGACAGTACAGTATGGGAGTACAGCTTATTGTGTGCCCAGAACATTCTTTCTCTGTATAATTGTATTTATACATATGGGTAGGGGGTGCCATAGTGTTTCCCTTAGACAGTACAGTATGGGGGTACAGCTTATTGTGTGCCCAGAACATTCCTTCTCTGTATATTTGTATTTATACATATGGGTAGGAGGTGCCATAGTGTTTCCCTTAGACAGTACAGTATGGGGGTACAGCTTATTGTGTGCCCAGAACATTCCTTCTCTGTATATTTGTATTTATACATATGGGTAGGGGGTGCCATAGTGTTTCCCTTAGACAATACAGTATGGGTACAGCTTATTGTGTGCCCAGAACATTCCCTCTCTGTATATTTGTATTTATACATATGGGTAGGAGGTGCCATAGTGTTTCCCTTAGACAGTACAGTATGGGGGTACAGCTTATTGTGTGCCCAGAACATTCCTTCTCTGTATATTTGTATTTATACATATGGGTAGGGGGTGCCATAGTGTTTCCCTTAGACAGTACAGTATGGGGGTACAGCTTATTGTGTGCCCAGAACATTCCTTCTCTGTATATTTGTATTTATACATATGGGTAGGGGGTGCCATAGTGTTTCCCTTAGACAATACAGTATGGGTACAGCTTATTGTGTGCCCAGAACATTCCTTCTCTGTATATTTGTATTTATACATATGGGTAGGGGGTGCCATAGTGTTTCCCTTAGACAATACAGTATGGGGGTACAGCTTATTGTGTGCCCAGAACATTCCTTCTCTGTATATTTGTATTTATACATATGGGTAGGGGGTGCCATAGTGTTTCCCTTAGACAGTACAGTATGGGGGTACAGCTTATTGTGTGCCCAGAACATTCCCTCTCTGTATATTTGTATTTATACATATGGGTAGGGGGTGCCATAGTGTTTCCCTTAGACAATACAGTATGGGGGTACAGCTTATTGTGTGCCCAGAACATTCCTTCTCTGTATATTTGTATTTATACATATGGGTAGGGGGTGCCATAGTGTTTCCCTTAGACAATACAGTATGGGTACAGCTTATTGTGTGCCCAGAACATTCCCTCTCTGTATATTTGTATTTATACATATGGGTAGGGGGTGCCATAGTGTTTCCCTTAGACAGTACAGTATGGGGGTACAGCTTATTGTGTGCCCAGAACATTCCCTCTCTGTATATTTGTATTTATACATATGGGTAGGGGGTGCCATAGTGTTTCCCTTAGACAGTACAGTATGGGGGTACAGCTTATTGTGTGCCCAGAACATTCCTTCTCTGTATATTTGTATTTATACATTTAGTTGTGGATTATTACGTTCCCTCCTCGGTACCAGAGCAGGGGTGTCGGTGCAGCTCGGCTCACAAACGCACCCACTGACGTCACGCTCCCAGTGTTTGCTACGGGCTCACCACATGAAAAGGCTGTATGTGTGCAGAGCAGCTAAACACAAGCCGTTCCAGTACCACAAGGGTAACCTGCTCTCATCAGCTGCTTAGTGTCTGGGTTCTGCCCAAACAAATAAGCATTGTCAGTGTGTTTGGTACTGAACATTAAAGGGGAACTTAACCCAAAAATGTTTTTTCCTAATGAAAGAAAATATAATTCTGTGCAACTCCCCAATATCCATTCATTCCTCATTCTCACTGGGTTTATAGTTATGTGTAACTGTCACTGTGTCTGTCCCTTTCCCTTCCCTGCACTGCTGGTTCTGACTCCTGATACAACTCCCCAATATCCATTCATTCCTCATTCTCACTGGGTTTATAGTTATGTGTAACTGTCACTGTGCCTGTCCCTTTCCCTTCCCTGCACTGCTGGTTCTGACTCCTGATACAACTCCCCAATATCCATTCATTCCTCATTCTCACTGGGTTTATAGTTATGTGTAACTGTCACTGTGTCTGTCCCTTTCCCTTCCCTGCACTGCTGGTTCTGACTCCTGATACAACTCCCCAATACCCATTCATCCCTCATTCTCACTGGGTTTATAGTTATGTGTAACTGTCACTGTGTCTGTCCCTTTCCCTTCCCTGCACTGCTGGTTCTGACTCCTGATACAACTCGCCAATATCCATTCATTCCTCATTCTCACTGGGTTTATAGTTATGTGTAACTGTCACTGTGTCTGTCCCTTTCCCTTCCCTGCACTGCTGGTTCTGACTCCTGATACAACACCCCAATATTCATTATTAGTGATAATACATTTAAAGGTAAACTAAACCCATCTTGTAAGCATAGGGCCCTTACAGATTGCTCACCATACATGTTTCCCACAGTGCGCCAGTAATCGTGCCCCCCCTGCCCCATATTGATCTGCACAAGGGGCATAATTACATTGTAACTGTAAATAGCCCCAGCGCAGGGCACGTGTGCTGCTCATATTGGGGCCCTACACTGCCCCGGGGCCCCGTCCCATTCGCAGACAGGCAGAGAGATGGTGGGATGATTGACAGGTGTCGGTCCCTTGGGAATTAGGCATTTCCTATAATGACATTCCAGTAATTCCTTGCAAGCCCCGCCCCCAGCAAGGATAATGGTCTGGAAGGTTCTGGCTGTGGGTTCCGTGTGGCCCGATCATGGTGTCGTTAGCCCAGTAATTACTGGTATAATCTCCTTGGCTTTAAAGGATCACAGGGCAATTAGTGCGCCCAGAGCATGACACTGGTTCCAGATTAAAGGGCAATTTAATTTGTTCCCTGTCCCAGCAGAACCCAAGGAATTTGGTTTCTCCCCTGTAACCAGGGTCAGACTGAGGGGGGTGCAGAGCCCACCTTAACTGCCCCCCCAGGGGCCCCGGCCCAGTCTGGCCCTGGCTGTAACTGGGCTGTGAGTGTGGGAAACCCAGTATTAATTAATGATTGGTTGGTTCCCCCTTCACATAAACCAATCAGGATACAGCAGTGTTCTTGCTTTGCTCTGATTGGATGCATTGTCCCAATCAGGGTGCCGCTTCCCTAAGCTCATAGCTGCCCCCCGGAACCCCTGGGTATAGGGCAAATAGCACTGGCGGGAAATGTGGCCGTTTGTTATGTCAGTTCTACAGACTGGGAGAAATTATATTATAGGGGAGGGTAACTGGGTGGCTCTGAGCGATACAGCCCACCCCCCAGGGGTAATGTCATATTGCTCAGGGGTAACAGCCCATCCTCAAGGGGTAACAGCCTATCCCAATCCACACTCACCAGCACACCCTGGCCTTTCCACTCTGTTCCACCTGGTGCACAGAACTTTTAGAGACGTCGGTACTCTCCACCACGATCCAAAATTGCACAAAATACCGGCACAACAGGATTTGTTTTAGCGGGATAAACCCTGCTGATTTTAATAGTAGCAAACCATGGTTTGCTACTATTAAAATCAGCAGGGTTTATCCCGCTAAAACAAATCCTGTTGTGCCGGTATTTTGTGCAATTTTGTAACAGCCTATCCCCCAGGGGTAATGCCATATTGCTCAGGGGTAACAGTGCATCCCCTAGGGGTATTGTTCAGGGGTAACAGCGCATCCCCTAGGGGTAATGCCATATTGCTCAGGGGTAACAGCGTATCCCCTAGGGGTAATGCCATATTGCTCAGGGGTAACAGCGCATCCCCTAGGGGTATTGTTTAGGGGTAACAGCGTATTCCCTAGGGGTAATGTCATATTGCTCAGGGGTAACAGCGCATCCCCTAGGGGTAACAGCCCATCCCCCAGGGGTAATGCCATATTGCTCAGGGGTAACAGCGTATCCTCTAGGGGTAATGCCATATTGCTCAGGGGTAACAGCGCATCCCCTAGGGGTATTTTTTGGGGGTAACGGCGTATCCCCTAGGGGTAATGCCATATTGCTCAGGCGTAACAGCCTATCCCCTAGGGGTAACAGCGCATCCCCTAGGGGTAACAGCGCATCCCCTAGGGGTATTGTTTAGGGGTAAGAGCGCATCCCCTAGGGGTAATGCCATATTGCTCAGGGGTAAGAGCGCATCCCCTAGGGGTATTGTTCGGGGGTAACAGCGTATCCCCTAGGGGTAATGCCATATTGCTCAGGGGTAACAGCGCATCGCAGGGGTCCAGTTGGACAGACCCACCCCCGGCTCTGACCCGCATCCCCACCCGCCACCCTGCTATGCCCCCTTCCCAGACCCACAACCTGAGCCTCCCCACAATGGGTTAACTTACCTTCTGACCCTGTGACCCACCAAACCGGCAGTGATGTCACCATGGGCCAGAAGTGACATCACTATGGGGGGCGGAGCAATCACGTAACAGTAAAAAAAAAAGCATTACCATTAGGGGAGAAAGGGTGGGGAAAGGGCGGGTTCCCGACCCGATGAGACAATTTGCAATTGGTCTTCATTTTTTATTATCTGAACCACAAGGTGAACCGCCCCTTTAAATGTGAGCCCTGGTTGCTCTGCGGCTGCGCCGGCCGGCAGTGTTGCAGCACGTGCAGTATTGGAACAATGCGCCCATTCACGTCTCTGCGACGGATATTCAAGGTTAACGATTCGCGGCCCCGAATGTCTCCTCTGGTCCCAAAACCGTTCCTGCTTATTTGCCCTTTGCGTTAGGGGACGGGGTGCGGGGGGTTTGGGGGGCAGCGGCGCAGCCCGAATCCTCCAGAAACAGTGAAATAAAATACATTTCTGTGGTTATTGTGTGTCCTGATCTCAGGGGCTGCAGGGAGTCTGGTTAAATTATAACTCCCAGTTTGCCTTCTGCCTTTATCTAGAGAGTAAATAGAATAAATCAACAGACTCCCCCATTCAGTGCGTTACTGAAATACCTTCCCCGAGCCCAGAGCTTCCTCTTTCCATGCGTTGTGTCTGCCCCGCACTGGGGTAATTAGTGTGTCCTCCCCTATAGGAACCTTCCCCTGTGTGGTACAGCTTATTGTGTGCCCAGAGCATTCCTTCTCATATGGGTAGGGGGTGCCATAGTGTTTCCCTTAGACAGTACAGTATGGGGGTACAGCTTATTGTGTGCCCAGAACATTCCTTCTCTGTATATTTGTATTTATACATATGGGTAGGGGGTGCCATAGTGTTTCCCTTAGACAGTACAGTATGGGGGTACAGCTTATTGTGTGCCCAGAACATTCCCTCTCTGTATATTTGTATTTATACATATGGGTAGGGGGTGCCATAGTGTTTCCCTTAGACAGTACAGTATGGGGGTACAGCTTATTGTGTGCCCAGAACATTCCCTCTCTGTATATTTGTATTTATACATATGGGTAGGGGGTGCCATAGTGTTTCCCTTAGACAGTACAGTATGGGGGTACAGCTTATTGTGTGCCCAGAACATTCCTTCTCTGTATATTTGTATTTATACATATGGGTAGGGGGTGCCATAGTGTTTCCCTTAGACAGTACAGTATGGGGGTACAGCTTATTGTGTGCCCAGAACATTCCTTCTCTGTATATTTGTATTTATACATATGGGTAGGGGGTGCCATAGTGTTTCCCTTAGACAGTACAGTATGGGGGTACAGCTTATTGTGTGCCCAGAACATTCCTTCTCTGTATATTTTTATTTATACATATGGGTAGGGGGTGCCATAGTGTTTCCCTTAGACAGTACAGTATGGGGGTACAGCTTATTGTGTGCCCAGAACATTCCTTCTCTGTATATTTGTATTTATACATATGGGTAGGGGGTGCCATAGTGTTTCCCTTAGACAGTACAGTATGGGGGTACAGCTTATTGTGTGCCCAGAACATTCCTTCTCTGTATATTTGTATTTATACATATGGGCAGGGGTTGCTGTGAGTAAGGGCAGTATGGCAGCTCCTACTCATAAAAGAAACACAAGCAGACATTGCTGGGGGGCTTATGGGATGAACCCTGTGTGTAGGAGCCGCATTGCTGGCCGGATTGCCCCGTGTGGGATAAAGTTCACATGTGACGCGCCTCTGCTGACCTTCCCATGATGAAGACGATCGTGCCCAAGTGCAAACACGTGTTTGTTATTACTCCTGTTTCTCCCAGAGGTTTCGGGCTCTGAGCCAACTCACACTCCGGCTCAATGGACTCGCTGCTCTGTCTTGTGCTGCAGGGTGTGGGCTCTGTTTATCCATTGTGAGTGGGGCCGACTGATGCTATTTCCCAAGATAAAGTTGGGCTGTTAACCCAAAAAAAAAAAAAAAAAAAAAAAAAGGAATGTTTTGGGCACACAATAAGCTGTACCCCCATACTGTACTGTCTAAGGGAAACACTATGGCACCCCCTACCCATATGTATAAATACAAATATACAGAGAAGGAATGTTCTGGGCACACAATAAGCTGTACCCCCATACTGTACTGTCTAAGGGAAACACTATGGCACCCCCTACCCATATGTATAAATACAAATATACAGAGAAGGAATGTTCTGGGCACACAATAAGCTGTACCCCCATACTGTACTGTCTAAGGGAAACACTATGGCACCCCCTACCCATATGTATAAATACAAATATACAGAGAAGGAATGTTCTGGGCACACAATAAGCTGTACCCCCATACTGTACTGTCTAAGGGAAACACTATGGCACCCCTACCCATATGTATAAATACAAATATACAGAGAAGGAATGTTCTGGGCACACAATAAGCTGTACCCCCATACTGTACTGTCTAAGGGAAACACTATGGCACCCCCTACCCATATGTATAAATACAAATATACAGAGAAGGAATTTTCTGGGCACACAATAAGCTGTACCCCCATACTGTACTGTCTAAGGGAAACACTATGGCACCCCCTACTCATATGTATAAATACAAATATACAGACTGCAGGGACCCAATGTTATTATAAGCAGGAGTATATTGGGTCAGTACCAGCACATTTGCCAGATTACACCTATACAATAAGATGTACAGGGGGAGGGCACCCGGTGGCTAATAGAGGATGCTGGGAGTTGCTCTCGGTAGCAGAGCTGACAGTGCAGTTGGCGGTGCCCGGGGGGCAGGGGGGGGAGCGCTCAGGGCTATTATTTCCATACAAGGCTGGTTCTGCGGATCAGTAAGAGGAGGAAGCAGACTGGATGGAGCCTGATAAAGATTGATACCGAGTGGCCCAGGAGCCCCTGTTCTCTTGTCTTTGTATAAAGCTCTTGTGGCTCTGCCCCGGGGGGGGGGGGGGTATCTGGGCCGCCGGCCGTTCCCTGATTGGCTGCTGCTCTTTGTACTCGTTCCATTGTGTCCCCTTTGTGCCCGGAGCCAAACAGAAACAAAGGACCTGGGAGCAGATAAAAACCCGAATACACTGAGTTCTGGTACCGAAGGGTCCAGGAGGGCCAATAGGCTGATTACTCTGGGCCCCCAGGGGCCCTTTAGAATTAACACTATACATATAATAAAATCCTGCACCTTCTTGCTCTTCCAGGGGCCCCATTCATCTCTAGCCCCACCCCTGGAAACCTTGCAGCCAATGAGAGGCAAGTAGGCACTTTGACACATCTGCCCTGGGACAGGGGAAATAGCGGTTTGTCCAGTCGCACATTGATTCCTATGGGGCATCTGAGCGGCAGCGCTGAGCTCTAACACCCACCCATGTCATTGGTTCCCATCAGCAGATCATGTGATCAGTAGCACGGCCATATTAATACTTTGCCTATATTGTCTAACACTTGTATGGGAGGTTTCCAGCCCTCCAGCTGCTTTGGAACATAGTTAATATCACTCGCGACAGTGTTACTTGCCCTTTAATGTTTAATTCTGCCGAAGGTTCCGTTCCTGGGTTCTTTGGGCGGAATTGGCGACAGGAATGGGCCGCGGGCATCGCTCTGTGTCACAAGTGTCTGCGCCGAGTCAGAGGGTTTCCCACCGTTGCCGTGTCTGTATGGCGTTGCCATGGAGCCGTTATCATTGTTTGCTTAATTCTATGCCGAGTATCCATGGCGATGCTTATTTACTTAGCTAATGCCAGACCGTGTCAGTGTGCGCCCGTCTTCCCATTGGCTCAGCAATCGCCCTCCGGCGCCCATGCACTTTAATGGGGAAAAATAACGGCCTGGGGGCGACTTCTGTCAGGGAAAGGGGAGACCGTGCAGCCAAGGGCCATGAATTGGCTGTTCCTGCTGAATTGTGCTTAGTACAGGGGAATCCCTATGTGCCATAGTTTTATGGTATATCTCTGTACAGGCTATGGGCAAACTTAGGGGGCTGTTCCTGCTGAATTGTGCTTAGTACAGGGGAATCCCTATGTGCCATAGTTTTATGGTATCTCTCTGTACAGGCTATGAGCAAACTTAGGGGGCTGTTCCTGCTGAATTGTGCTTAGTACAGGGGAATCCCTATGTGCCATAGTTTTATGGTATCTCTCTGTACAGGCTATGGGCAAACTTAGGGGACTGTTCCTGCTGAATTGTGCTTAGTACAGGGGAATCCCTATGTGCCATAGTTTTATGGTATCTCTCTGTACAGGCTATGAGCAAACTTAGGGGGCTGTTCCTGCTGAATTGTGCTTAGTACAGGGGAATCCCTATGTGCCATAGTTTTATGGTATCTCTCTGTACAGGCTATGGGCAAACTTAGGGGACTGTTCCTGCTGAATTGTGCTTAGTACAGGGGAATCCCTATGTGCCATAGTTTTATGGTATATCTCTGTACAGGCTATGGGCAAACTTAGGGGGCTGTTCCTGCTGAATTGTGCTTAGTACAGGGGAATCCCTATGTGCCATAGTTTTATGGTATCTCTCTGTACAGGCTATGAGCAAACTTAGGGGGCTGTTCCTGCTGAATTGTGCTTAGTACAGGGGAATCCCTATGTGCCATAGTTTTATGGTATCTCTCTGTACAGGCTATGGGCAAACTTAGGGGACTGTTCCTGCTGAATTGTGCTTAGTACAGGGGAATCCCTATGTGCCATAGTTTTATGGTATCTCTCTGTACAGGCTATGGGCAAACTTAGGGGGCTGTTCCTGCTGAATTGTGCTTAGTACAGGGGAATCCCTAGGTGCCATAGTTTTATGGTATCTCTCTGTACAGGCTATGAGCAAACTTAGGGGGCTGTTCCTGCTGAATTGTGCTTAGTACAGGGGAATCCCTATGTGCCAGAAGTGAGTCTTTTGATTGACACCAGACATTCAGACAATAATTCCGCCCCCCCCAGACCCGGTGCAGCCCATTAAAGGACAAGTTCAGGCAGAGAAGGAATTCTGGAAGTTTATTGCAGTTTTCACACAACTATTTCCTGAGCCGACACCTGAACGTTACACGTTGGTAAATACTCGTGCTTAGTACATACGTAAGTAACTGTAAGGGCCCATGTATTATTCATCCTGCACGGGAGCTGGCCTATAGAGTGTAGCCGGGGGGGCACTTTATCTGCAATAACTTGTCATCTATATATCTGAATACTTCCCCTTTAAATTCCATACAGGGCCAAATTGCTGAATAGGGGGGCGACACACAGCCCTGGACAAATGGAATTCCTCTCCTACCTGCCGCCCCCCCGTATCCCTGGGTAATGCCGGGCCGACGTGGGAACCGGGCAGCTGCGGCGCCTCTTTATCGGCCCGGTAATAATTAGCCATTAATCAGCAGGGAAAACAAAGGCGCTAACTGGGTTCACATTCCTGCGAGTTTGTCAGTTGATTGGCTGGGCCCTTGGGACTCAATTGGACCCCCATACAATTTGGGGTGTAATGTGTGCGATGGTCGGGCAGGGCTGTTTTGCTTTGGCCGGGGGCACAAGGATTGGTGGGGGGGGGTTGCCATGCTGGTTGCTATGAGAATAAAACGTGAAATGTAATGCCAGACTCATTGTAGCCCCTTCGGTGGGCTGATTCTACTGGGTTTGGTGTAGAGTGCCATCTAGGGGCCACTTGGGGTACTGACCGAGCTGCAGGGGGAGAGTCTCTGGGCTGGCACTAGCCTCCGGTGCTGGCCACTAGCCAAGGGCACCGCAGAGGGAATTCCGGGATTGATTCTATAATGTAACGGTGATTAGATTGTAGGCTCTGTGGGTCAGGGGTTTATTCTTCTTAACTCCTATAGTGCTGTTTGCTTTAGGGTATCAATACGACTCCCCCCCAGCCCTGAGCTGTATCCTGACGCTGCACTGCCGTAGGTGACTTTTACTATTTGTATTGTCTGTGGGTCGGAGCTGCCAAATTGTTTCCCTTGCCGGACGCAGCGTCTCTCTCTGGCCACTAGATGGTGCTGCTGGGTTACAATCCACTGATGCCTCAGCGGAGGCTCTTTCTAATCAACTGTAAGTCCAGTACATGTGGGCCCCCCATACACCGATATACTAATGGTATGGGGGTACAGCTTATTGTGTGCTCAGAACATTCCCTCTCTGTATATTTGTATTTATACATATGGGTAGGAGGTGCCATAGTGTTTCCCTTAGACAGTACAGTATGGGGGTACAGCTTATTGTGTGCCCAGAACATTCCTTCTCTGTATATTTGTATTTATACATATGGGTAGGGGGTGCCATAGTGTTTCCCTTAGACAGTACAGTATGGGGGTACAGCTTATTGTGTGCTCAGAACATTCCCTCTCTGTATATTTGTATTTATACATATGGGTAGGAGGTGCCATAGTGTTTCCCTTAGACAGTACAGTATGGGGGTACAGCTTATTGTGTGCCCAGAACATTCCTTCTCTGTATATTTGTATTTATACATATGGGTAGGGGGTGCCATAGTGTTTCCCTTAGACAGTACAGTATGGGGGTACAGCTTATTGTGTGCCCACAACATTCCTTCCCTGTATATTTGTATTTATACATATGGGTAGGAGGTGCCATAGTGTTTCCCTTAGACAGTACAGTATGGGGGTACAGCTTATTGTGTGCCCAGAACATTCCCTCTCTGTATATTTGTATTTATACATATGGGTAGGGGGTGCCATAGTGTTTCCCTTAGACAGTACAGTATGGGGGTACAGCTTATTGTGTGTCCAGAACATTCCTTCTCTGTATATTTGTATTTATACATATGGGTAGGAGGTGCCATAGTGTTTCCCTTAGACAGTACAGTATGGGGGTACAGCTTATTGTGTGCCCAGAACATTCCCTCTCTGTATATTTGTATTTATACATATGGGTAGGGGGTGCCATAGTGTTTCCCTTAGACAGTACAGTATGGGGGTACAGCTTATTGTGTGCCCAGAACATTCCCTCTCTGTATATTTGTATTTATACATATGGGTAGGAGGTGCCATAGTGTTTCCCTTAGACAGTACAGTATGGGGGTACAGCTTATTGTGTGCCCAGAACATTCCCTCTCTGTATATTTGTATTTATACATATGGGTAGGGGGTGCCATAGTGTTTCCCTTAGACAGTACAGTATGGGGGTACAGCTTATTGTGTGTCCAGAACATTCCTTCTCTGTATATTTGTATTTATACATATGGGTAGGGGGTGCCATAGTGTTTCCCTTAGACAGTACAGTATGGGGGTACAGCTTATTGTGTGCCCAGAACATTCCTTCTCTGTATATTTGTATTTATACATATGGGTGGGAGGTGCCATAGTGTTTCCTGTATCCCCTTTGCACCCCCATTTTTCATTCTCTCCTGTTTCTATACAAGATGGAGGTGACTTGGGCTTTTAAATTCGCTGAAATCCTGAGGTTTACAAGAATCCGGCGCTGGTTCCGCCCACTCGCGGCGCATGTAAATGTCTCTCTAATCCAGTCCGGAGATCCCTTCCAGCACTCGGCGGAACGCGCCCATTTGCATTGTCCCTGCGTCATCGCAGCACTTAAAAGATTAAATTGCCTTCATTTCAATTACCCGTCCCCTCATCAATCCTGCGCTGCTCCGACACACGGCTTTTACTACCTGCAAATAAAAACATTCTGTGCAGCAGGGGGGGGGTCCAGCCCATAAGCCCCCATTAGTATCCCCATGGGTGGGGGGGTCAGGGCCCTCTATAGTGATACCCAGAGTTCCCTGTATAACTCAGCCTGCAGCCTTGTGCCTTTATATGGGGGGCACAGAACCCCTCAGTGACTGCTAATATCCTTATCATTTACAGTAGGGGGTACATTATCCCTTATAATACATGAGTGATACTCAGAGTTCCCTGTATAACTCAGCCTGCAGCCTTGTGCCTTTATATGGGCACAGAACCCCTCAGTGACTGCTAATATCCTTATCATTTACAGTAGGGGGTACATTATCCCTTATAATACATGAGTGATACTCAGAGTTCCCTGTATAACTCAGCCTGCAGTCTTGTGCCTTTATATGGGGGGCACAGAACCCCTCAGTGACTGCTAATATCCTTATCATTTACAGTAGGGGGTACATTATCCCTTATAATACATGAGTGATACTCAGAGTTCCCTGTATAACTCAGCCTGCAGCCTTGTGCCTTTATATGGGGGGCACAGAACCCCTCAGTGACTGCTAATATCCTTATCATTTACAGTAGGGGGTACATTATCCCTTATAATACATGAGTGATACTCAGAGTTCCCTGTATAACTCAGCCTGCAGCCTTGTGCCTTTATATGGGGGGTACAGAACCCCTCAGTGACTGCTAATATCCTTATTTACAGTAGGGGGTACATTATCCCTTATAATACATGAGTGATACTCAGAGTTCCCTGTATAACTCAGCCTGCAGCCTTGTGCCTTTATATGGGGGGCACAGAACCCCTCAGTGACTGCTAATATCCTTATCATTTACAGTAGGGGGTACATTATCCCTTATAATACATGAGTGATACTCAGAGTTCCCTGTATAACTCAGCCTGCAGCCTTGTGCCTTTATATGGGGGGCACAGAGCCCCTCAGTGACTGCTAATATCCTTATCATTTACAGTAGGGGGTACATTATTATGCCGATAACTTCTCCCATCATTTCTGCAGCATGCTAGGAGTTAATTTAAAGGGGAACTTTCCCTGAGCTCCCAGTAATGGGGCGGCTGAGTTCCTGCCTACAAGCCCAACACGGAGCTGAAGCCGATTGACGTCACTGGGAGAGATAAGATCCGTCGGCGCTGACGTTCCCAGTCTGTGGTGCAGCCGCACTGCCGCTCCTGTTTGCCAGAGACCCCGTGTAACCCCAAGTGCTGATGCTCCGCAGGGGATCCGGGGCTGTTCTTTAGAAAGCTAAATGCCCCCTCCCCCCCCAGTATTTCCTGTTACGGGGCAATAAATAAAGCAGAGATGTAGGAAGTGCAGTGAGACCAACTGCAATTTTTCATAGAACTCACAGTGGTCAGGCTGAAGTAGAAGCACTGACTATATTCTATTGTTCTTGGTGTCCCCCCCCCCGTGCAGTTTCAGCCGTGCCTGAGACTCCATTGTTCTTAGGCTTCTCTCTTCCCATTGCTCTCCTGTTGTGTTGTAATTCCCTATTAGGAACCAGCAGGGGTGTGGCCAGAGTTGCTGAAGCTGCCGCCCCCCAATTTCCCACTCTTGGGGTGGCCTGAGCCAGCAGTGTGGGTTCTTTGCAGTGCTGGTGGGCGGGGCACAACACAGTAGGTTGCCCACCTCTCACCGCTGAGCTCCACCCACAGGCCATGCCCACAGCACTCTTGTTGTGTTGTAATTTCCTTAATAGGAACCAGCAGGGGCGTGGCCTAATAGCCCAGGCAATATGGGCACATATCCAGCGGAATTGGGGTGTAAGCGGAATATTCCATAGACCAGAGTTGCTGAAGCAGCCGTCCCCCAATTTCCCACTCTTGGGGTGGCCTGAGCCAGGAGGGGGGGTTCTTTGCAATGTTGGTGGGCGGGGCACAACACCGTAGGTTGCCCACCTCCCACCGCTGAGCTCCGCCCACAAGCCATGCCCACAGCACTCCTGGGGGGCACCTGGTGGGGTTGTTTGTGTATCAGGAATGTTTTGTTTTTATCTCTCTGCTCATTTGAGTCCGTTTGTCTCGTTTCAGATGATTCTGTGGGACTGGGACCTCAAGCAGTGGTACAAACCCCAATACCAGGTACCGACCCCCCCTCCCCTGTCTGTGTTCCCACCCGAGTATCTGGTACCTTCCATTAACCCCGTCTGTGCTGTGTTCTTCCAGAGCGCCGGCGGCGGCAACGGAGTCGATCTCTCAGTCCTCAACGAGGCGCGCAACATGGTGGCCGACATATTGGCCGACCCCTCCCTCTCCCCCCAAGTGATCTCCTCCCTCCGCAGCATCAGCAGCTTAATGGGAACCTTCTCAGGATCATGCAGACCAAAAATCAACCCCTTCACCCCTTTCCCGGGGTTCTACCCCTGTAATGAAGTGGAGGATCCTATGGATAAAGTCGAGCGGAAACCTCACAAGGTAACAGCACCAGTCCAGCAGGAACAGCCCCCTAAGTTTGCCCATAGCCTGTACAGAGAGATACCATAAAACTATGGCACATAGGGATTCCCCTGTACTAAGCACAATTCAGCAGGAACAGCCCCTAAGTTTGCCCATAGCCTGTACAGAGAGATACCATAAAACTATGGCACATAGGGATTCCCCTGTGCTAAGCACAATTCAGCAGGAACGGCCCCCTAAGTTTGCTCATAGCCTGTACAGAGAGATACCATAAAACTATGGCACATAGGGATTCCCCTGTACTAAGCACAATTCAGCAGGAACAGCCCCCTAAGTTTGCTCATAGCCTGTACAGAGAGATACCATAAAACTATGGCACATAGGGATTCCCCTGTACTAAGCACAATTCAGCAGGAACAGCCCCCTAAGTTTGCTCATAGCCTGTACAGAGAGATACCATAAAACTATGGCACATAGGGATTCCCCTGTACTAAGCACAATTCAGCAGGAACAGCCCCCTAAGTTTGCTCATAGCCTGTACAGAGAGATACCATAAAACTATGGCACCTAGGGATTCCCCTGTACTAAGCACAATTCAGCAGGAACAGCCCCCTAAGTTGTCTCATAGCCTGTACAGAGAGATACCATAAAACTATGGCACATAGGGATTCCCCTGTACTAAGCACAATTCAGCAGGAACAGCCCCCTAAGTTTGCTCATAGCCTGTACAGAGAGATACCATAAAACTATGGCACATAGGGATTCCCCTGTACTAAGCACAATTCAGCAGGAACAGCCCCCTAAGTTTGCTCATAGCCTGTACAGAGAGATACCATAAAACTATGGCACCTAGGGATTCCCCTGTACTAAGCACAATTCAGCAGGAACAGCCCCCTAAGTTGTCTCATAGCCTGTACAGAGAGATACCATAAAACTATGGCACATAGGGATTCCCCTGTACTAAGCACAATTCAGCAGGAACAGCCCCCTAAGTTTGCCCATAGCCTGTACAGAGAGATACCATAAAACTATGGCACATAGGGATTCCCCTGTACTAAGCACAATTCAGCAGGAACAGCCCCCTAAGTTTGCCCATAGCCTGTACAGAGAGATACCATAAAACTATGGCACATAGGGATTCCCCTGTACTAAGCACAATTCAGCAGGAACGGCCCCCTAAGTTTGCTCATAGCCTGTACAGAGAGATACCATAAAACTATGGCACCTAGGGATTCCCCTGTACTAAGCACAATTCAGCAGGAACGGCCCCCTAAGTTTGCTCATAGCCACCGTGTATTTACTAGTCTTTCTTTCTGCAGGGGCTGAATAGTCGCAACAGCTTGCCAACCCCCCAGCTCCGCCGCAGCTCAGGGGCATCGATTCTGCCACCCATGGAGCTGCCCCCTCGGTGGGAACGTAGCAATGGCAAGAGGCCCCACCAAGAATACATTGGTGCCAGGTAATTCAGACCTTCATTAGAATGAGAATAAATAGAGAAATGTAACCTGCAGTTATCTGTAGGAGGATGATGGGAGTTGTTTGAGCTGGGAGTTGCAGGTTACATTTCCATTAAAGGGAAAGTGCTAAACTGCGCAGAATGTACTGGTTCTGGTCAGTGTGAGTGCAGTACCTGCGTCTCCCAGCAGATGTCAGTGTTGAACAGCTTTAACTGAACCACAAAACTATTCATTAAAGGGCCAGTAGCCCAAACAATTTCTATTCTGTACATTTTTTCTAACTGCTTGTATCCCCCCCCCCAACAGCCAAGGATCGTATCCAAACGGACCTTACAGTTCCAACCTTCTCACTATACCAAAGCAACGGTCCTCGTCTGTAACGCTGACCCACCACATTGGCCCCAGGAGAGCTGGTAATAACCATTACATTTCCTAGGAACCACAGGGGCCCATCTGGGCTGCTCATTGGCCACATTTAGTCACTTCTTTCATTTACTCAAAACGTGTTTCTGGGTAATCATCCTCCCTTTCTCAGAACTGCCCTCCCCTTCCTTTTTCTTGTATGACCTCCCCCAATGCTCTTCTCTTTTCCTATTTGTGCTCTTGTGTTACCATGTGACCTCCCTTCCCTGTCCCCAACCGACTTCTGCTCACATGTTCTTGCTATGTCTTTCTGCCCTTGTCATGGCCTCCACTCACATGTTCCGCTCTAGTCTCTCCTCCCCTGTCGGGCTCTTCTCCCACATTCCCTTGTGGCCTCTCCTATCCTCAACTCACCTCTATTCATGTTTCCCTGCCTAGCCTCACCTCCCCATTGCTTCATGAGAAATGGGGAATGAGTGATTCATTGGGGGTGGGGAGGAAAGGGGATCTCACCATCAGCATAGGAAGGGGTTCCTTACTGTAAGGGCAGTCAGGTTATGGGGTTCAGTACCAAGAGAGGGGGAATGAGTGATTCATTAGGGGTGGGAAGGAAAGGGGATCTCACCATCAGCATAGGAAGGGGTTCCTTACTGTAAGGGCAGTCAGGTTATGGGATTCCCTACCAAGAGAGGGGGAATGAGTGATTCATTGGGGGTGGGGAGGAAAGGGGATCTCACCATCAGCATAGGAAGGGGTTCCTTACTGTAAGGGCAGTCAGGTTATGGGATTCCCTACCAAGAGAGGGGGAATGAGTGATACATTGGGGTGGGGAGGAAAGGGGATCTCACCATCAGCATAGGAAGGGGTTCCTTACTGTAAGGGCAGGCAGGTTATGGGAGAATGATGACAAAGTGTTACAATATACTGCTGTCTTTGTTGCCCCCCAGGTACCTCTCCGTCTCTCAGCCCTGTGAATTCCCCCAGCCACGGTTCTGGCTTTAGCCGGGCGCCCGTTGAATTCCCCGACACCGCCGATTTCCTCACCAAGCCGAGCGTCACGCTGCATAAAACCCCAGGACTCGTTTCCACTTCTCAGGATTTCCAGCCGCAGGTCCGGCCGCCCACCAGCCATATTTGTACCAGGTAACGGGGGGCAAAGTCACATAGCAACCAAGGGCTCTCCGCTCTCATTAGCATCAAGGCATCGGGCTGCTGTACAGGATCCCATATACAGCGGCCCTGTAATGCTTCCCTGGGTGCTGAGTTGCCCCTGGGTGCCGCTGTGCCGGTCTCTGGGTGCCTTATGTACTATAAACCACTTCCTTTTGTTTCCCCCCAGTTGTGGGCGGCCAATTCTGAAGCATCTTTCCAACACGGAAGCGACAGACACCAGTTCCCAATCGGGCACCGAGCATCAGGCTAGGAACCCGGGTAGGTACTGGGAATGCCCATTATCCCATTCACTGCCCATTATTTACCAGTGGGAACCGGTCCAACTGGATCCCTTTGTCAGCGCCGGGTTCTGTCAGGAATTGGGTCTCCCCCTGTGATTGTGTCTTTGCTTCACTAATGCCCCTTCTCCTCCCCAAGCTGAAAGTGGCACCGGGGGCAACAGCCAGAAGGAACCAGGGCATTTAAAGGAGAAGGCGCAGGAGACCAGGCTGCACAAAGACACCAGGAATGTGTCCGAAACCCACGAGCCTTACACAGAACCGGGGCAGGCCGGCCGGGAATCCGAGGTATCAGCAAGTGGGGTACAACCCCCCATATATCAGGGAGTGGGGCACATCCCCCATGTAACAGGAAGTGGGGTACAACACCCCATATATCAGGGAGTGGGGAACATCCCCCATGTAACAGGGAGTGGGGTACAACCCCCCCATATATCAGGGAGTGGGGTACATCCCCCCCATATATCAGGGAGTGGGGTACAACACCTCATATATCAGGGAGTGGGGAACATCCCCCATGTAACAGGGAGTGGGGTACAACCCCCCATATATCAGAGAGTGGGGTACATCCCCCCCATATATCAGGGAGTGGGGCACATCCCCCGTGTAACAGGGAGTGGGGTACAACCCCCCATATATCAGGGAGTGGGGTACATCCCCCCCATATATCAGGGAGTGGGGTACAACACCTCATATATCAGGGAGTGGGGAACATCCCCCATGTAACAGGGAGTGGGGTACAACCCCCCATATATCAGGGAGTGGGGCACATCCCCTGTGTAACAGGGAGTGGGGTACAACCCCCCATATATCAGGGAGTGGGGTACATCCCCCCCATATATCAGGGAGTGGGGTACATCCCCCCCGTGTAACAGGGAGTGGGGTACAACACCCCATATATCAGGGAGTGGGGCACATCCCCCGTGTAACAGGGAGTGGGGTACAACCCCCCATATATCAGGGAGTGGGGCACATCCCCCCCATATATCAGGGAGTGGGGTACATCCCCCCCATATATCAGGGAGTGGGGTAAATCCCCCCATATATCAGGGAGTGGGGTACATCCCCCCCATATATCAGGGAGTGGGGTACATCCCCCCCATATATCAGGGAGTGGGGTACATCCCCCCAGATATCAGGGAGTGGGGTACATCCCCCCCAGATATCAGGGAGTGGGGTACAACCCCCTCAAAAATCAGGGAGTGGGGTAAATCCCCCCCATATATCAGGGAGTGGGGTAAATCCCCCCCCATATATCAGGGAGTGGGGTACATCCCCCCCATATATCAGGGAGTGGGGTACATCCCCCCCATATATCAGGGAGTGGGGTACATCCCCCCAGATATCAGGGAGTGGGGTACATCTCCCCATATATCAGGGAGTCGGGTACAACCCCTCAAAAATCAGGGAGTGGGGTAAATCCCCCCCATATATCAGGGAGTGGGGTAAATCCCCCCCATATATCAGGGAGTGGGGTAAATCCCCCCCATATATCAGAGAGTGGGGTAAATCCCCCCCATATATCAGAGAGTGGGGTAAATCCCCCCCCATATATCAGGGAGTGGGGTAAATCCCCCCCATATATCAGGGAGTGGGGTAAATCCCCCCCATATATCAGGGAGTGGGGTAAATCCCCCCCATATATCAGGGAGTGGGGTACACCCCCCCCCCCCAGTGTAACATTGTGGCCCCTTGTGACCCACAGATGAAGGAAGAGTCCCCCCTGGAGCTGATGCTGATTGAGGACCAGGACTCGCTATTGGACAGATTGGACAATTGGAACTTCCCAATATTTGATCTGGTGGAACGGACGGGAGGGAAATCCGGGAGGATCCTCAGCCAGGTACCCCGAAACCCCCACATTCATTGCTTTTACCTCTGTGACTTGTGCGTCTCAGGTGATGGCGCAGGGGCAAACAAACATCCCTTGGGTGGGGCAGCGGCGCAGGGGCAAACAAACATCCCTTGGGTGGGGCTGTGGGCAGGGGCAAACAAACATCCCTTGGGTGGGGCAGCGGCGCAGGGGCAAACAAACATCCTTGGGTGGGGCTGTGGGCAGGGGCAAACAAACATCCCTTGGGTGGGGCTGTGGGCAGGGGCAAACAAACATCCCTTGGGTGGGGCAGTGGCGCAGGGGCAAACAAACATCCCTTGGGTGGGGCTGTGGGCAGGGGCAAACAAACATCCCTTGGGTGGGGCTTTGGGCAGGGGCAAACAAACATCCCTTGGGTGGGGCAGCGGCACAGGGGCAAACAAACATCCCTTGGGTGGGGCAGCGGCGGCACAGGGGCAAACTAACATCCCTTGGGTGGGACAGCAGCGGCACAGGGGCAAACTAACATCCCTTGGGTGGGGCAGCGGCGGCACAGGGGCAAACTAACATCCCTTGGGTGGGGCAGCGGCGCAGGGGCAAACAAGCATCCCTTGGGTGGGGCAGGGGCAAACAAACATCCCTTGGGTGGGGCAGGGGCAAACAAACATCCCTTGGGTGGGGCAGCGGCGCAGGGGCAAACAAACATCCCTTGGGTGGGGCAGCGGCGCAGGGGCAAACAAACATCCCTTGGGTGGGGCAGCGGCGCAGGGGCAAACAAACATCCCTTGGGTGGGGCAGTGGCACAGGGGCAAACAAACATCCCTTGGGTGGGGCAGCGGCGCAGGGGCAAACAAACATCCCTTGGGTGGGGCAGCGGCGCAGGGGCAAACAAACATCCCTTGGGTGGGGCAGTGGCACAGGGGCAAACAAACATCCCTTGGGTGGGGCAGCGGCGCAGGGGCAAACAAACAGCCCTTGGGTGGGGCAGGGGCAAACAAACAGCCCTTGGGTGGGGCAGGGGCAAACAAACATCCCTTGGGTCGGGCTGCTGTGCAGGGGGAAATGGGTTTCCAACACCTGGTATCGCCATGGCCATGCCCAGAGTAACGCCCATTATAATAAGAACCCACCCATTGTCTGTCCAAACCCTGCCCACTCTCATGCAAGCCCCACCTCTGTGCCCACAAATCCCTCTTGTACCCCTCTGCCCATGCGGGCCATGACTGCAGTACCCCCTGTACCCCCCTGATGGCGGCAGTGAGATCCTTGTTGGCAGACGGGGGGTCAGTAATTAAGGGGCCCCATACTAGTACGTTGGCATGTCCCCCCCCCACCAGTTACTGGTACCCCCCCGGGTATGGGAGTGTAGAAATGGGGATGAGGAGGGGGTTAAGCATACATGCCCCCCACCTGGATTGCACCCATTTTTAGCACATCTGCCTCTTCCTTCCACATAGTAAGACATTGGGGTGATAATAACACATGGGGCAGCAATATGCCCGGAATTGCCCCCCCCCCATAGACTGGTAAATAGTGAAATAATAAAGGCGGATCATGTGCCCCCCCTGAAGCAGAACCTTGTGATTTGGATCAGTACATGGAATCATTTGACCCCCCCACCCAAGTGCCAAGTACAGGGCAGATTTCTCTCAGGGGCAGAAGGGAGAGAAATAGATGTTGCACCTTTGCTCCTGTACTCTATAGGCCAGCTGCCGGGCGTCGGTGGTGCTAGAGTTATGGGCTGCAGACAGAGCCGCCCGGATCGATTCCCTCCGGATCAGCGTGATGGCTCTCAGCGTGACTAACCCTTTTTGGCACCGTCACCGGGATCTTTTTTTTCCCCATCTCTCTATAAAAGATGGCGTAATGCGGGCGCAGGAGCCGCGGGGCCCCGTGCCAACACGTAGCTCCCAAATTACCCCGTGACTAATCCGAGGTCCCTCCAGGATACCCGCCAGAATAATGGGACAGATCTGCTCGGTGCAGAAAATAGAAGAAGCAGAAATAATGGCTCGTTAATTTGGAGCCGCTCGTTAAGATGAAGTGGGATTCATTTATAAAGATGGATTCCCTGCCGCCGCCCAGAAAATCTCCCCTCTGGGTCTCTGAGTGCAGCCATTGGCCGCTTCCATGTGTGGCCCCCTGAGAGCTTGGGGCCAATCTGAGGAGCAGCTGCTCTGTCCATAAATGCCCCAGTTATACTGTCCCAACAGGTCAGGTGGGGGTCCATTTTGACCAATCAGATTGCAGAATGTGCCTGGCAAACAGGTTCAGACGTGTGGGATTCTGGGAAGGGCAGATCTGTATGTGATACAATGTCGGGGCCCCACAATAGCCAATCCGTGAGCCTTTCCCTCAGGCAAGCGAGTTAATTACGCCGGGTGTGTGGCTCGTTAGCGTCGCACAGCATCCTGGGGATTTCCTGAGGATAATAAAGGCTGAACTCCCCTTCCTGTATAGGGACAAAGTGGAACCATCTGTTCCCCCCGTGACACAATAATGTCTCCAACTTGTCACTGCTCCAGAGCAATTCAGGAACTGTCCCTTCCTGAGTCTCAGCCTCATTCTGCCCCGAGGTGGGGGGGTGGGGGAATAACTGCCCTGTCTGTTTATTGTTATACAGCGGCGAGTGTGAGTGTGCAGCGTAGTGCGCCCGGCGAGTGTGAGTGTGCAGCATAGTGCGCCTGGCGAGTGGAAGTGTGCAGCGTAGTGCGCTCGGCGAGTGGGAGTGTGCAGCGTAGTGCGCCTGGCGAGTGGGAGTGTGCAGCGTAGTGCGCCTGGCGAGTGGGAGTGTGCAGCGTAGTGCGCCTGGCGAGTGGGAGTGTGCAGCGTAGTGTGCCCGGCGAGTGGAGTGTGCAGCGTAGTGCGCTGCAGCCGGCGAGTGGGAGTGTGCAGCGTAGTGCGCCCGGCGAGTGGGAGTGTGCAGCGTAGTGCGCCGCGGCGAGTGGGAGTGTGCAGCGTAGTGCGCCCGGCGAGTGGGAGTGTGCAGCGTAGTGCGCCCGGCGAGTGGGAGTGTGCAGCGTAGTGCGGCGAGTGGGAGTGTGCAGCGTAGTGCGCGCCGGCGAGTGGGAGTGTGCAGCGTAGTGCGCCTGGCGAGTGGGAGTGTGCAGCGTAGTGCGCCCGGCGAGTGGGAGTGTGCAGCGTAGTGCGCCCGGCGAGTGGGAGTGTGCAGCGTAGTGCGCCCGGCGAGTGGGAGTGTGCAGCGTAGTGCGCCCGGCGAGTGGGAGTGTGCAGCGTAGTGCCCAGCGTAGTGCGCCCGGCGAGTGGGAGTGTGCAGCGTAGTGTGGGAGTGTGCAGCGTAGTGCGCCCGGCGAGTGGGAGTGTGCAGCGTAGTGCGCCCGCGAGTGGGAGTGTGCAGCGTAGTGCGCCCGGCGAGTGGGAGTGTGCAGCGTAGTGCGCCCGGCGAGTGGGAGTGTGCAGCGTAGTGCGCCCGGCGAGTGGGAGTGTGCAGTGCGCCCGGCGAGTGGGAGTGTGCAGCGTAGTGCGCCCGGCGAGTGGGAGTGTGCAGCGTAGTGCGCCCGGCGAGTGGGAGTGTGCAGCGTAGTGCGCCCGGCGAGTGGGAGTGTGGCAGCGTAGTGCCCGGCGAGTGGGAGTGTGCAGCGTAGTGCGCCGCGTAGTGTGCCTGGCGAGTGGGAGTGTGCAGCGTAGCGCCCGGCGAGTGGGTGTGCAGAGTGTGAGTGTGCCCGGCGAGTGGGAGTGTGCAGCGTAGTGTGCAGCGTAGTGCGCCCGGCGAGTGGGAGTGTGCAGCGTAGTGCGCCCGGCGAGTGGGAGTGTGCAGCGTAGTGCGCCCGGCGAGTGGGAGTGTGCAGCGTAGTGCGCCCGGCGAGTGGGAGTGTGCAGCGTAGTGCGCCCGGCGAGTGGGAGTGTGCAGCGTAGTGCGCCTGGCGAGTGGGAGTGTGCAGCGTAGTGCGCCCGGCGAGTGGGAGTGTGCAGCGTAGTGCGCCCGGCGAGTGGGAGTGTGCAGCGTAGTGCGCCCGGCGAGTGGGAGTGTGCAGCGTAGTGCGCCTGGCGAGTGGGAGTGTGCAGCGTAGTGCGCCCGGCGAGTGGGAGTGTGCAGCGTAGTGCGCCCGGCGAGTGGGAGTGTGCAGCGTAGTGCGCCCGGCGAGTGGGAGTGTGCAGCGTAGTGCGCCCGGCGAGTGGGAGTGTGCAGCGTAGTGCGCCCGGCGAGTGGGAGTGTGCAGCGTAGTGCGCCCGGCGAGTGGGAGTGTGCAGCGTAGTGCGCCCGGCGAGTGGGAGTGTGCAGCGTAGTGCGCCCGGCGAGTGGGAGTGTGCAGCGTAGTGCGCCTGGCGAGTGGGAGTGTGCAGCGTAGTGTGCCCGGCGAGTGGGAGTGTGCAGCGTAGTGTGCCCGGCGAGTGGGAGTGTGCAGCGTAGTGCGCCGGCGAGTGGGAGTGTGCAGCGTAGTGCGCCGGCGAGTGGGAGTGTGCAGCGTAGTGCGCCCGGCGAGTGGGAGTGTGCAGCGTAGTGCGCCCGGCGAGTGGGAGTGTGCAGCGTAGTGCGCCCGGCGAGTGGGAGTGTGCAGCGTAGTGCGCCCGGCGAGTGGGAGTGTGCAGCGTAGTGCGCCCGGCGAGTGGGAGTGTGCAGCGTAGTGCGCCCGGCGAGTGGGAGTGTGCAGCGTAGTGCGCCCGGCGAGTGGGAGTGTGCAGCGTAGTGCGCCCCCGGAGTGGTGCAGCGTAGTGCGCCGAGTGTGCAGCGTAGTGCGGAGTGGCAGCGTAGTGCGCCCGGCGAGTGGGAGTGTGCAGCGTAGTGCGCCCGGCGAGTGGGAGTGTGCAGCGTAGTGCGCCTGGCGAGTGGAGTGTGCAGCGTAGTGCGCCTGGCGAGTGGGAGTGTGCAGCGTAGTGCGCCCGGCGAGTGGGAGTGTGCAGCGTAGTGCGCCCGGCGAGTGGGAGTGTGCAGCGTAGTGCGCCTGGCGAGTGGGAGTGTGCAGCGTAGTGCGCCTGGCGGTGTGCAGCGTAGTGCGAGTGGGAGTGTGCAGCGTAGTGCGCCCGGCGAGTGGGAGTGTGCAGCGTAGTGCGCCCGGCGAGTGGAGTGTGCAGCGTAGTGCGCCCGGCGAGTGGGAGTGTGCAGCGTAGTGCGCCCGGCGAGTGGAGTGTGCAGCGTAGTGCGCCCGGCGAGTGGGAGTGTGCAGCGTAGTGCGCCCGGCGAGTGGGAGTGTGCAGCGTAGTGCGCCCGGCGAGTGGGAGTGTGCAGCGTAGTGCGCCCGGAGTGGGAGTGTGCAGCGTAGTGCGCCCGGCGAGTGGGAGTGTGCAGCGTAGTGCGCCCGGCGAGTGGGAGTGTGCAGCGTAGTGCGCCCGGCGAGTGGGAGTGTGCAGCGTAGTGCGCCGGCAGTGTGCAGCGTAGTGTGCAGCGTAGTGCGAGTGGAGTGTGCAGCGTAGTGCGCCCGGCGAGTGGGAGTGTGCAGCGTAGTGCGCCCGGCGAGTGGGAGTGTGCAGCGTAGTGCGCCCGGCGAGTGGGAGTGTGCAGCGTAGTGCGCCCGGCGAGTGGGAGTGTGCAGCGTAGTGCGCAGCCGCCCGGCGAGTGGGAGTGTGCAGCGTAGTGCGCCCGGCGAGTGGGAGTGTGCAGCGTAGTGCGCCCGGCGAGTGGGAGTGTGCAGCGTAGTGCGCCGGCGAGTGGGAGTGTGCAGCGTAGTGCGCCCGGCGAGTGGAGTGGTGCAGCGTAGTGCGCCCGGCGAGTGGGAGTGTGCAGCGTAGTGCGCCCGGGAGTGGGAGTGTGCAGCGTAGTGCGCCCGGCGAGTGGAGTGTGCAGCGTAGTGCGCCTGGCGAGTGGGAGTGTGCAGCGTAGTGCGCCGGGCGAGTGTGAGTGTGCAGCGTAGTGCGCCTGCAGCGTAGTGTGTGTGCAGCGCTGGCGAGTGGGAGTGTGCAGCGTAGTGCGCCTGGCGAGTGGGAGTGTGCAGCGTAGTGCGCCCGGCGAGTGGGAGTGTGCAGCGTAGTGCGCCCGGCGAGTGGGAGTGTGCAGCGTAGTGCGCCCGGCGAGTGGGAGTGTGCTAGTGAGTGTGGCAGCGTAGTGCGCCCGGCGAGTGGGAGAGTGCAGCGTAGTGCGCCCGGCGAGTGGGAGTGTGCAGCGTAGTGCGCCCGGCGAGTGGGAGTGTGCAGCGTAGTGCGTGCGAGTGGAGTGTGCAGCGTAGTGCGCCGGCGAGTGGGAGTGTGCAGCGTAGTGCGCCGGCGAGTGGGAGTGTGCAGCGTAGTGCGCCCGGCGAGTGGGAGTGTGCAGCGTAGTGCGCCCGGCGAGTGGGAGTGTGCAGCGTAGTGCGCCCGGCGAGTGGGAGTGTGCAGCGTAGTGCGCCCGGCGAGTGGGAGTGTGCAGCGTAGTGCGCCCGGCGAGTGGGAGTGTGCAGCGTAGTGCGCCCGGCGAGTGGGAGTGTGCAGCGTAGTGCGCCCGGCGAGTGGGAGTGTGCAGCGTAGTGCGCCCGGCGAGTGGGAGTGTGCAGCGTAGTGCGCCCGGCGAGTGGGAGTGTGCAGCGTAGTGCGCCCGGCGAGTGGGAGTGTGCAGCGTAGTGCGCCCGGCGAGTGGGAGTGTGCAGCGTAGTGCGCCCGGCGAGTGGAGTGTGCAGCGTAGTGCGCCCGGCGAAGCGTAGTGCGTGGCGAGTGGGAGTGTGCAGCGTAGTGCGCCCGGCGAGTGGGAGTGTGCAGCGTAGTGCGCCCGGCGAGTGTGAGTGTGCAGCGTAGTGCGCCCGGCGAGGGAGTGTGCAGCGTAGTGCGCCCGGCGAGTGGGAGTGTGCAGCGTAGTGCGCCCGGCGAGTGGGAGTGTGCAGCGTAGTGCGCCTGGCGAGTGGGAGTGTGCAGCGTAGTGCGTGCAGCGTAGTGCGCCCGGCGAGTGGGAGTGTGCAGCGTAGTGCGCCTGGCGATTGGGAGTGTGCAGCGTAGTGCGAGGCCTGGCGAGTGGGAGTGTGCAGCGTAGTGCGCCCGGTGAGTGTGCAGCGTAGTGCGCCGGCGAGTGGGAGTGTGCAGCGGTAGTGCGCCTGGCGAGTGGGAGTGTGCAGCGTAGTGCGCCTGGCGAGTGGGAGTGTGCAGCGTAGTGCGCCCGGCGAGTGGGAGTGTGCAGCGTAGTGCGCCCGGCGAGTGGGAGTGTGCAGCGTAGTGCGCCGGCGAGTGGGAGTGTGCAGCGTAGTGCGCCCGGCGAGTGGAGTGTGCAGCGTAGTGCGCCGCGAGTGGGAGTGTGCAGCGTAGTGCGCCCGGCGAGTGGGAGTGTGCAGCGTAGTGCGCCCGGCGAGTGGAGTGTGCAGCGTAGTGCGCCCGGCGAGTGGGAGTGTGCAGCGTAGTGCGCCCGGCGAGTGGGAGTGTGCAGCGTAGTGCGCGCGGGCGACACTTGCCCTGGCTAAAGCAGCGCAGTCAAAGTATAATACAGATCATTAGGAGATGGGGGCCAAAAGGAATTGGGGTGTTGTTGTTGAAAGTGGCGCAAGAAGTGAGAGGGTTAAATGGAAAGGGAACAGTGATGAAAATCACATGATAATGTAATAATATTGGCACATTGGGAATGCTGGTCCGACGGGAAACAACCTGGCGGTGGGCTAGGAAAGTCTTCGTAGTGCGCTCGAAGGTGAAGTTCCCATAGTGCCGCTCACAGAGTTCGCATAGTACCACTCCGTTCCGCATGTGCCGCTCACAGGTAAGTTCCGCATAAGTAAACCCACTCCTTCCCATAGTGCCGCTCGACAGGAAAGTTCGCCATAGTAGCGCGGATCTTCCCATAGTGCCGCTCACAGGAGTTCCATAGTACGACTCTTCGCCGATAGTGCACCGCTCACGAGGAGTTCCGAAGTACGCTTCCTACGTCGCCATGAGTGCCGGCTCACAGGAAGTGTTACCTGTACAGAAGTTCTGTGCTTTCTGCGCAATTTACCCAAACAGCGCAGGCTAGTAGTGATAATATGAGCATGGGTTAACAGTTGCGACACTTAATTACAAAGGGGTGAGGCTGCCGCCTATATGGGAGAAATTAGATGGAGCTGAGGGTGTAGTTGACCTACCACTATGGTACAGTTTATTAGACAAAGCAGCATGAATATGCAGCAGGGTTTATACTCACAGACACAGCAGTATACGAATGTGTGGGTCACCGTGGATAATACAAAGGGACCGCTTAGGACAGAATAACCCACTTGTGAGGATGCACAGAGGATTAGTTGACACTGAGATATAGACCTTTTCAGAAGGGAGTGTTCCGGCGAACTGTGGTCAGGGGAGAGCTCGTAAACTCGGTACTGGCCGTCTATATAAACCGGTCCTAAAGAACGCCTACAGAGCGGGGTGGACTAAACTTTTAGCAACTGCCTGTTGGGTGCAATTAACTGCCTTACAAATAATGCTGACTATCTCACCACTCCTAGAGGGTGCTATAGTAAACCTGTCTGTGCTGGATAGTTCTCATTCACGGGGGCCCTGTCCCGACTTAACAAACTGGCAGTTCTGCTTACTGATACCTGGCTGTGTGTCTCAGGCCGCGATGACATGCAGCCTTTGAGAGAACTGGTGTAGCAGCCAAAGAGGAAGACACTTCTTGTGCAGATCACTATATCGTCGCTGCACAAGGGGAGTGGTCAACCTGGGCTAAAGCCTATTAGGGGGTAGCCTAATACTGTAATCTGAGTGGTAGGGGTCTGCCCTATTACAGACACAGATAACATAAAGGTAGGGGATAACCACCATAGGGTACTTAAGCCTTGGGTCCTACATTCCATAGTAGCCACTCTTCCCATAGTGTCCGGCTCACAGAAAGTTCCATAGTCCATCCAGGAAGTTCCCATAGATCCACCACAGGAAAGTTTCCACAATCAGACCCACACACAGGAAGTTCCCATAGACCCACTCACAAACACCTTCCCCTAGTACCCCTCACAGGAAGTTTCCCCTAGTACCCCTCACAGGAAGTTCCCCCTAGTACCCCTCACAGGAAGTTCCCCCTAGTAGCCCTCACAGGAAGTTCCCCCAGTACCACTCACAAGAAACCGTCCTTAGTACCACTTCACGAGGAAGTTCCATAGTACCTTGCACAGAAAGGAACTTTTCCATAATACCGGCTCACAAGGAGTTCGCCCTAGTATCCCCTCACAGGAAGTTCCCTAGTACCGCCTTAACAGGGAAGTTCCAGTAGTACCAATGCACAGAAAGGAAGCTTTCATAAATACCGCTCCAGGAGGAGTTCCCCTAGTACCACTCACAGAAAGGAACTTTCCATAATACCGCTCACAGGAAGTTCCCCTAGTACCGCTCACAGGAAGGAACTTTCCATAATACCGCTCACAGGAAGTTCCCCTAGTACCGCTCACAGGAAGTTCCCCTAGTACCACTCACAGGAAGTTCCCCTAGTAGCACTCACAGGAAGTTCCCCTAGTACTGTTACAGGAGAACAAGTTTTTAAGCTTTTATTAAACACTTTTTTTATTTCAGAATTTTCAATTTAGTTGGAAAATTTGTGGCAAAGACTTTGGGCCCCTGGGCTTTAGCTCCTGTTTATCTGTAACTGCGCGTTACCCTTCCTGACGCTCTCGCTCTCTGTCTCTAGGTCTCCTACACACTGTTTCAGGATACGGGTTTATTTGAGATTTTCAAAATCCCTCTGCGAGAGTTCCAGAACTTCTTCAGAGCCTTAGAAAGCGGCTACCGGGATATCCCATGTAAGCAATACTCTCCCTACCCATGGGGGGCGCTGACACTTTAGCCACCGTAAGCAATCTCTCCCCCGCTACCCATGGGGGGGCTGCTGACAACTTTTAGCCACCGTAAGCAATCTCTCCCCCTACCCATGGGGGGCGCTGACACTTTAGCCACCGTAAGCAATCTCTCCCCCTACCCATGGGGGGCGCTGACACTTTAGCCACCGTAAGCAATCTCTCCCCCTACCCATGGGGGGCGCTGACACTTTAGCCACCGTAAGCAATCTCTCCCCCTACCCATGGGGGGCGCTGACACTTTAGCCAGTATGAACCAATGGCCATATGTATCAGTACTCACCGCCCTTATTAAATACTTTCTCTTGGTATGTGAATTTCACTGCACTAATCCTTTCGCTAAATGTCTTTATTCTCTTCTGTCTCAGACCATAATCGCATTCATGCCACAGACGTGCTCCACTCCGTGTGGTACCTGAGCACCAGGCCCATTCCAGGGTTCCATGAGATTCATAGCGACGAAACAGGTAACTTTACCCATAGTTTAACCATTTCCACTCTGAGAGCACAGGGCTCACTTTGTTCTACGCAAGGCACCAAACTCTCCTACCTCATTACCTGCTATGCCCATCAGCCCCAGTTCCCTTTCCCAGAGGCTATTATCCCTCATTGTTACTATAGCAACATCTCTCGCGCTACTATTATCCTGCTATCCCCAGCCCCAGCCCTTCGCAGAGGCTATTATGCCCCCACTGCTACTATACGCACATCTCTCCCTAACTATAAACCTGCTATCCACAGCCCCGTCCCTTCCGCAGAGGCTATTATCCCCCACTGCTATATAGGCACTATCTCTCCTACTATACCTGCTCAGCCCAGTGCCTTCGCAGAGGCTATTATCCCCCCAGCTGCTACTATAGGCACATCTCTTCCCTACTATACCTGCTATCCCACAGCAGCCGCAGTCCCCCTTCCCAGTAGGCTATTATGCCCCCACTGCTACTATAGGCACCCTCTCTCGCTACTATAATCCTGCTATCGTCCACAGCCCCAGTCTTCCCGAGGCTATTATCCACTGCTACTATAGCACCTCTTCGCCTACTATAATAATATCCTTGCTATCCGCACAGCCCAGTCCCTTCCAGAGGCTATTATCCCCCACTGCTAACTATATGGCACCATTCTCCCTACTATACCTTGCTATCCACAGCCCAGTCGCGCTTCCAGAGGCTATTATCCCGCGCCACTGCTACTATAAGGCAGCCATCTTCCTACTATAACCTGCTATCCAACAGCCAGTCTTCCAGAGGCTATTATCCCCTCCCTGCTAGCTATAAGGCAACCATTCTCTTCCTACTATACCGTGCTATCCCCACAGCCCAGTCCTTCCCAGAGGCTATTATCCCCCACTGCTACTAATAGCAACCATCTCTTCCTTACTATCCTGCTATCTCCACAGCCCAAGTCCCTTCCCAGAGGCTATTATCCGCCTGCACTGTATATAGGCGCACCATCTCTCCCCCTTTAACCTATAATCCTTTGCCTTAAAAATCCAAAGCCCAGTCCTTCCCAGAGGCTATTAATGCCGCTCCACTGGCTACTAATAGGCACGCATCTCTCCCTACTATACTGCTATCGCCACCGCGCCCAGTCCCTTCCGCAGAGGCTATTATGCCCCCCACTGCTACTAACGGGCAGCATCTCTCCGCTACTATACCTGCTAATCCACAGCCCAGTCGCCTTCCCAGAGTCTATTATCCCCCACTGCTACTATAGGCACCATCTCTCCCTACTATACCTTGCTATCCACAAGCCGCCAGTCCGCTTCCAGAGGCTATTATCCCCACGCTACTATGGGCACATTCTCCCTACTATCCTGCTATCACCACAGTCCCATGTCCCTTCCCAGAGGCTATTAAATCCCCCGCACTGCACTAATTAGGCAAGCATGCTCTCCCTACTATACTGCTATCCCAGCAGCCCAGTCCCTTCCCAGAGGCTATTATCCCCCTACTGCTACTTATAGGCACACCAATCTTTCCCTTACTATACTGCTATCCACGCCGCCAGTCCTTTCCCAGAGGCTATTACTCCACTGTTTTTGGCTACTATAGGCACCATCTTCTCCCCTACTATACTGCTGTCACACAGCCCCAGTCCTTCCCAGCGGCTATTATCCCCACTGCTACTATAGGCCAAATCGTCTCTACTATACCTGCTATCCGCACAACGCCGCAGTCCCTTCCGAAGACGGCTATTATCCCCGTCCACTGCCTACTAAACTAGGCCGCGCATCTCTCCTACTATACCTGCTATCCCACAGCTCAGTCCTTCCAGAGGCTATTATCGCCCGCACACTGCTACTATAGGCACCTCATCTTCCCTCTATAGCGCTGCTATCGCCACAGCCCCAGTCCCTTCAGAGGCTATTATCCCCCCACTGGCTACTATAGGCACCATGCTGCTTCCCTATATACTGCTATCCACAGCCCAGTCTTCGCCAGAAGGCTATTATCCCCTAACTTGCCTACTATAGGCACCATCTCTAACCCTACTATACCTGCTATCCGCACAGCCCCAGTCCTTCCCAGAGGCTAATTATCCCCCACTGCCTTACTATAGCACCATGCTCTCCTACTATACGCTGCTATCCCCCCAGCCCCAGTCCCTTCAGAGCTATTATCCCCCCACTGCTACTTATAGGCAGACCATGCTCTCCCATACTATACTGCTATCCCACAGCCCAGTCCCTTCCCAGAGGCTATTATTCGGCCCCCACTGCTACTATAGGCACATCTCTCCTACTATACCGTGCAATCCAGCAGCCGCCAGTCCCTTCCCATGAGGCCTATTATCGCCACTGCTACTATAGGCCACCATCTCTCCCTACTATATCCTGCTATCCCCAGCCCAGCCCTTCCCGAGGCTATTTTCCCCCAACTGTACTGATAGGCACCATTCTCTCCTACTATAGCCTGCATCCCACAGCCCCAGTCCGCCTTCCAGAGGCTATTATCCCACTGCTACTATAGGCAGCATCTCTCCCTACTATACGCTGCTATTCCCACAGTCGAGTCCTTTCCGCAGAGGCTATTATCCCACTGCTACTATAGGCACCATCTGCTCCCTCTATACCTGCTATGGCCCACAAGCCCAGTCCTCGCGAGGCTATTATCCACTGTACTGTAGGCACCATCTCTCCCTACTATACCTGCTATCGCCACATGCCCCAGTCCCTTTCCAGAGGCTATTCATCGCCCCCATGCTACTTAGGCACCATCTGCTCCCGACTATAACCTGCTATCGCCACAGGCCCCAGTCCTTCAGAGCTATTATCCCCGTCCACTTGGCTACTATAGGCACCATCTCTCCTATTAGCTGCTTCCCACAGCCAGTCCCTTGCACAGAGCTATTAAATCGCCCCACTGGCTCCTATAGGCCGAATCTGCTCGCCTACTCTCTGCTATCCCCCAGCCCCTAGTCCTTCCAGAGGCTATTATGCCGCACTGCTACTATAGCACCATGCTGGTTCCCCTAGCTATAAGTACCTGCTATCCCCAGCCCCAAGTCCTTCCCAGTAGGCTATTCATCGCCCCCACTGCTACTATAGGCACCTTATCTCTCCTACTATACCTGCTATCCACAGCCCAGTCCGCTTCCGCAGAGGCTATTATGCCCCCGCACTGCTACTATAGCACCATCTGTCGCGCTATATACTGCTATCGCAGCAGCCCCAGTCCCTTCGCAGAGGCTATTATCGCCCCACTGCTACTATAGGCACGCAATCTCTCCCTACTATACCTGCTTATCCAACAGCCCAGTCTTCCCAGAGGCTATTATGCCCCCCAACTGCTACTATAAGCCATCGCCAATCTCTCCCTACTATACCTGCTCTCCACAGCCCCAGTTCCCTTCCGCAGCGGCTTTATCCCCATGCTACTATATGGGCACCATCTGCTCGCCTACTATACTGCTATCCCACAGGCCCAGTCGCTTCCCAGAGGCTATTATCCCCCACTGCTACTATAGGTCACATCTCTCCCTACTATACGCTGCTATCCCACAGCGCGCCAGTCCCTTCCCAGAGGCTATTATGCCGCCACTGCTACTATAGGCACCATCTCTCCCTACTATACCTGCTATCCCACAGCCCCGTACCTTCCCAAGAGGTATTATCCAGGCCCACGCTACTTATCGGGCAACCATCTCTCCCTACTATACCCTGCTATCCACAGCCCCAGTCCCTTCCAGAGGCTAAATTATCCCCCCACTGCTACTATGGCACCATGCTCTCCTACTATACCTGCTATCACCACAGCCCCAGTCCTTCCCAGAGCTTTATCCCCCACTGGCTTACTATAGGCACCATCTCTCCGGCTACTATACCCTGCTATCCACTAGCCCGCAGTCCGCTTCCAGAGGCTATTATCCCCTGCTAACTATAGGCAACCATCTCTTTCCCTACTATACCTGCTATCCGCACAGTCCAGTCGCCTTCCCAGAGGCTCTTATCCCCGCACTGCTTACTATAGGCACATTTCTCCTACTATACCTGCTATGCCACAGCCCCAGTTCCCTTCCCAGAGCTATTTATCCCCCCCAATGCTACTATAGCCCATCTTTCCCTACTATAACCTGCTTCCACAGCCCGCAGTCCCTTCCTAGAGGCTATTATCCACTGTACTTATGGCAAGAGCCATCTTCTCCCTAACTATACTGCTGTCACAGCCCAGTCCCTTCCCAGTAGCTATTATCCCCCACTGCGTATATAGCACCTATCTCTCCTACTATACTGCTATCCCACAACCCAGTCCCTTCCCAGAGGCTATTATCCGCCCACTGCTACTATAGGCACCATTCTCCTACTATAAGCCTGCTATCCCACAGCCAGCAGTCCCTTCCCCAGAGGCTTATTATCGCCTCACCATCTGTTGCTACTATTAGGCACCATCTCTCGCGCTACTTATACGCCTTGCTATGCCACAGCCCAGTCCTTCCGCAGAGGCTATTATCCCCCACTGCTACTATAGGCAGTCCAATCTCTCCTAGCTATAAACGTGCTTCCCCACAGCCCTAGTCCTTCCCAGAGGCTATTATTCGCACGCACTGCTACTATACGGCGCACATCTACTCTGCCCTCCTAATACCTGCTATCGCCACAGCCCAGTCCTTCCGCAGAGGCTATTATCCCCCAGCTGCTAACTATAGCACGCATCTCTCCTACTATAACTGCTATCCACAGCCCAGTCCTTCAGAGCTATTATCCCCCCCCTGCTACTATAGGCCAAGCATTCTCTTCCTACTATACGTGCTATGCACAGCCCCAGTCCATTCCAGAGCTATTCATCCCACCACTTGGCTACTTATAAGCACGCATCTCTTCCTAACTATACTGCAATCCCACAGCCCCCAGTCCCTTCCAGTAGGCCTATTATCCGCACTGGCTAACTCTAGGCTACCATCCTCTGCCCTACTATAGCCTGTATCACCACAGCCGCGCAGTCCCCTTCCAGAGGCTATTATCCCCACTGCTTACTATAGGCACCATCTCTCCTACTATACCTGCTATCCCACAGCCCCAGTCCCTCTTCCCAGAGGCTATTATCCCCCACTGGCTACTATAGGTTGCAACCATCTCTGCCCTACTATACCTGCTATCCACAGCCCCAGTCCCTTCCTGAGGCTATTATCCCCACTGCTACTATAGGCACCATCTCTCCCTACTATACCTGCTATCCCACAGCCCCAGTCCCTTCCCAGAGGCTATTATCCCCACTGCTACTATAGGCACCATCTCTCCCTATATACCTGCTATCCCACAGCCCCAGTCCCTTCCCAGAGGCTAATTATCCCCACTGCTACTATAGGCACCATCTCTCCCTACTATACCTGCTATCCCACAGCCCCAGTCCCTTCCCAGAGGCTATTATCCCCACTGCTACTATAGGCACCATCTCTCCCTACTATACCTGCTATCCCACAGCCCCAGTCCCTTCCCAGAGGCTATTATCCCCCACTGCTACTATAGGCACCATCTCTCCCTACTATACCTGCTATCCCACAGCCCCAGTCCCTTCCCAGAGGCTATTATCCCCCACTGCTATAGGCACCATCTCTCCTACTATACCTGCTATCCCAGCCCCAGTCCCTTCCCAGAGGCTATTATCCCACTGCTACTATAGGCACCATCTCTCCCTACTATACCTGCTATCACAGCCAGTCCCTTCCCAGAGGCTATTATCCCACTGCTATATACTGCCCTATACCTGCTATCCACGCCCCAGTCCTCCCAGAGGCTATTATCCCCCCACTGCTACTATAGGCACCATCTCTCCCTACTATACCTGCTATCCCACAGCCCCAGTCCCTTCCCAGAGGCTATTATCCCCCCACTGCTACTATAGGCACCATCTCTCCCTACTATACCTGCTATCCCACAGCCCCAGTCCCTTCCCAGAGGCTATTATCCCCCCACTGCTACTATAGGCACCATCTCTCCCTACTATACCTGCTATCCCACAGCCCCAGTCCCTTCCCAGAGGCTATTATCCCCCCACTGCTACTATAGGCACCATCTCTCCCTACTATACCTGCTATCCCACAGCCCCAGTCCCTCCCAGAGGCTATTATCCCCCCACTGCTACTATAGGCACCATCTCTCCCTACTATACCTGCTATCCCACAGCCCCAGTCCCTTCCCAGAGGCTATTATCCCCCCACTGCTACTATAGGCACCATCTCTCCCTACTATACCTGCTATCCCACAGCCCACAGTCCCTTCCCAGAGGCTATTATCCCCCCACTGCTACTATAGGCACCATCTTCCCTACTATACCTGCTATCCCACAGCCCCAGTCCCTTCCCAGAGGCTATTATCCCCCACTGCTACTATAGGCACCATCTCTCCCTACTATACCTGCTATCCCACAGCCCCAGTCCCTTCCCAGAGGCTATTATTCCCCCCACTGCTACTATAGGCACCATCTCTCCCTACTATACCTGCTATTCCCACAGCCCCAGTCCCTTCCCAGAGGCTATTATCCCCCCCACTGCTACTATAGGCACCATCTCTCCCTACTATACCTGCTATCCCACAGCCCCAGTCCCTTCCCAGAGGGCTATTATCCCCCCACTGCTACTATAGGCACCATCTCTCCCTACTATACCTGCTATCCCACAGCCCCAGTCCCTTCCCAGAGGCTATTATCCCCCCACTGCTACTATAGGCACCATCTCTCCCTACTATACCTGCTATCCCACAGCCCCAGTCCCTTCCCAGAGGCTATTATCCCCCCACTGCCTACTATAGGCACCATCTCTCCCTACTATACCTGCTATCCCACAGCCCAGTCCCTTCCCAGAGGCTATTAATCCCCCCACTGCTACTATAGCACCATCTCTCCCTACTATACCTGCTATCCCACAGCCCCAGTCCCTTCCCAGAGGCTATTATCCCCCCCACTGCTACTATAGGCACCATCTCTCCCTACTATACCTGCTATCCCACAGCCCCAGTCCCTTCCCAGAGGCTATTATCCCCCCACTGCTACTATAGGCACCATCTCTCCCTACTATAACCTGCTATCCACAGCCCCAGTCCCTTTCCCAGAGGCTATTATCCCCCACTGCTACTATAGGCACCATCTCTCCCTACTATACCTGCTATCCCACAGCCCAGTCCCTTCCCAGAGGCTATTTATCCCCCCACTGCTACTATAGGCACCATCTCTCCCTACTATACCTGCTATCCCACAGCCCCAGTCCCTTCCCAGAGGCTATTATCGCCCCACTGCTACTATAGGCACCATCTCTCCCTACTATACCTGCTATCCCACAGCCCAGTCCCTTCCCAGAGGCTATTATCCCCCCACTGCTACTATAGGCACCATCTCTCCCTACTATACCTGCTATCCCACAGCCCCAGTCCCTTCCCAGAGGCTATTATCCCCCACTGCTACTATAGGCACCATCTCTCCCTACTATACCTGCTATCCCACAGCCCCAGTCCCTTCCAGAGGCTATTATCCCCCCACTGCTACTATAGGCACCATCTCTCCCTACTATACCTGCTATCCCACAGCCCCAGTCCCTCCCAGAGGCTATTATCCCCCCACTGCTACTATAGGCACCATCTCTCCCTACTATACCTGCTATCCCACAGCCCCAGTCCCTTCCCAGAGGCTATTATCCCCCCACTGCTACTATAGGCACCATCTCTCCCTACTATACCTGCTATCCACAGCCCCAGTCCCTTCCCAGAGGCTATTATCCCCCCACTGCTACTATAGGCACCATCTCTCCCTACTATACCTGCTATCCCACAGCCCAGTCCCTTCCCAGAGGCTATTATCCCCACTGCTACTATAGGCACCATCTCTCCCTACTATACTGCTATCCACAGCCCCAGTCCCTTCCCAGAGGCTATTATCCCCCACTGCTACTATAGGCACCATCTCTCCCTACTATACCTGCTATCCCAGCCCCAGTCCCTTCCCAGAGGCTATTATCCCCCCACTGCTACTATAGGCACCATCTCTCCTACTATACCTGCTATCCACAGCCCAGTCCCTTCCCAGAGGCTATTATCCCCCACTGCTACTATAGGCACCATCTACTCTCCCTACTACCTATGCTATCCCACAGCCAGTCCCTTCCAGAGGCTATTATCCCCCCACTGCTACTATAGGCACCATCTCTCCCTACTATACCTGCTATCCCACAGCCCCAGTCCCTTCCCAGAGGCTATTATCCCACTGCTACTATAGGCACCATCTCTCCCTACTATACCTGCTATCCCACAGCCCCAGTCCCTTCCCAGTGGGGACCTTGCCCTGGCCCTCAACCTGAGCTGCAATTTTCTGAGCATTTCCTATTTGGTTTCTGATTAAGTGATTGATGGGCGAGTGCTGATCTGTTCGGCTCATGTGCCAAGTTGCATCTTCGCTTACATCAGTTTCCTTTGCTGGACGAGAAGTTTATCCTCTGTCAGAGTCAGCAACTTTCTGCCTGTGCATTAGGCTAATATTTCTTTACATAATTAGGAAATTAAAACATCTCAAACTAAAAATATCCTGGGTTAAACAATTTTAACTTGATTGCTGTGCTATTGGGCTCATAGGGGGAATTTTCAGTGACTCATATTCTGAGCGAATTCTTTGGCACCGCGAACATCATCATCATCATCATCCTCCTCCCTGAGAGTCAGGCAGAAACTGAACTGTCTAAGGGAAACACTATGGCACCCCCTACCCATATGTATAAATACAAATATACAGAGAAGGAATGTTCTGGGCACACAATAAGCTGTACCCCCATACTGTACTGTCTAAGGGAAACACTATGGCACCCCCTACCCATATGTATAAATACAAATATACAGAGAAGGAATGTTCTGGGCACACAATAAGCTGTACCCCCATACTGTACTGTCTAAGGGAAACACTATGGCACCCCCTACCCATATGTATAAATACAAATATACAGAGAGGGAATGTTCTGGGCACACAATAAGCTGTACCCCCATACTGTACTGTCTAAGGGAAACACTATGGCACCCCCTACCCATATGTATAAATACAAATATACAGAGAGGGAATGTTCTGGGCACACAATAAGCTGTACCCCCATACTGTACTGTTTAAGGGAAACACTATGGCACCTCCTACCCATATGTATAAATACAAATAGTGTGCATGCATTCACCTTACCGATCACTAGTTGGAGCTATTCATGGCCACTAGGGGTGCTGTTGCTGGGTGCTGGATGCTATATTGTACATTTCTGGTATTTCTGTGTATGGGAAATTGGCTTTGCACATAGAGGGCAGCCATCATGGGGTGCTACTTTCTGGGGGGCAGAATACTTGGTGGGGAGTCACCCATCAGCCCCAGAGCAATGTGCTCAGTCCTGGAGACCCAAATGAGCAGTAATTATGGGCCACGGGTGCCTAAATCATCTTTTTCCGCTTCATATAGTCAATACCTTCTCCTTTCTGCTGAAATTTAGTTTATTTGCTGCCTTGCAGCTTGGCTATAAGTACCCCTAGGCCTTGGCTACTGTGGGGCAGATTTGGCTGCCAACTGGCCAATAGCATGAAGCCCAAACCCAAGTGTTAACCCTCACTGTGCTAGCCTGCAATGAAAATTGACTGGCTGCCATCTGGGGGTTAACCTGTCCTGTTTGTGCGCTCACACGTATGGATCATGTTCATTGATGATTTGTATGGGGAAGTAAGGAAGGAGCCCTGGGCACAAGAGCTTACAGCTTGCAGCAGATCTGCCAATGTTCTTCCCCAGTGTTTCCCTTAATCCCAGTATGTATCACTGGCCGGTATCTAACTGGGTGAAATTCTGCCGTCCCTCTCCCAGTATCTCCAGCTTCTGCGCTGTAAGTAATAAAGGGTAACTAAGCCTGCTTTGTGAGACTTTTTCTCCAATCCTTAATTCTCAGGCCCATTAGCTTCAGCTCCTACGGAAGGAACATCTCCAGGGCTGGAACAGTAACCCCCGGGAGTGTTGCCCCCTCTAATTGTTATAGGGGTGCCCATTTGCCCCCGTGCCGCCCCCACTCCCCCCCCCCAAGAATCCCGCTCGCCCTGTGCTTTTCATGCATCATTTTCCTCCTTTAGTTAAATTAAGGCTTTGGCATCTATTTTACTTCTCTCCCATGCTGCTGACAAATGCAATTAGGTTTACTCCATCGCACAGGGCCCAATATAAATTATGAACGGGAGCCAACGCTTGGCTCGGGAAGCCGCTGGCCGGCCGGTGAAGTGGTCGCCTACGCAAATAAATCTGTACATTTCCAGCGTCGGGCTGATTACTGGGGTTTTTATACGGCGGATGTGAATCCATATTTCTGGATCTCATAAGCAAATTATATGCACTATTTACTTTCCCTTTATTTCGAATATATGTAATTGTCCATAGGGGGCGCTATATATTAGAATGTTTATGTGTAGCAATATCAGTAGAAGCTGCCATACGATTCCTCCTCAGAGACAAACCAACACCGGAATAACATTTTTAACACTTATATTAAGTGTCTCTGTTCTTGTTCCAGATCCGGATCCAGACGCAGAGGGCGGAGCCTCACAAGTTTTCCTGACTTCAAAAACTTGCAAGCTTCCAGATGAAAGCTATGGGTGTCTTTCATCAAATATCCCTGCACTTGAGTTAATGGCCCTGTTTGTGGCAGCAGCCATGCATGACTATGACCACCCTGGTCGCACTAACGCCTTTCTTGTGGCCACCAATGCACCACAGGTATATCTGCCCACTCATGGGTTTGTTTATAAATGTAAGATTTCGGTGTCCATGTATTATGGAGGTTGAGGAGGGCTGAGGGTTGATGATGGCGTCCGATGATGACATCTGATGATGGTTGATGATGGTTGATGATGGCTGATGATGGCTGATGATGGTTGATGATGACGTCTGAAGATGGTTGATGATGACGTCTGATGATGGTTGATGATGGCGTCTGATGATGGTTGATGATGGCGTCTGATGATGGTTGATGATGGCGTCTGATGATGGCTGATGATGGCGTCTGATGATGGCGTCTGATGATGGCTGATGATGGTTGATGATGACGTCTGATGATGGCGTCTGATGATGACATATGATGACAGATGATGGCGTCTGATGATGGTTGATGATGGCGTCTGATGATGGTTGATGATGGCGTCTGATGATGGCTGATGATGGCGTCTGATGATGGTTGATGATGGCGTCTGATGATGGTTGATGATGGCGTCTGATGATGGCGTCTGATGATGGCTGATGATGGCGTCTGATGATGGTTGATGATGACGTCTGATGATGGTTGATGATGACATCTGATGATGGAGTCTGATGATTTTTGATGATGACATATGATGACTGATGATGGTTGATGATGACGTCTGATGATGGCGTCCGATGATGGCTGATGATGGTTGATGATGACGTCTGATGATGGCTGATGATGGTTGATGATGATGTCTGATGATGGTTGATGATGACGGCTGATGATGACGTCTGATGATGGTTGACGATGAGGTCCAATGATGACTGATGGTAACTGATGATTGGTGATGACTGGTTGATGGTTGATTATAACAACTGTTAATAGTTTATTCCTGCCATAGTAGGAATACAACCTGTGTGGCTGTTGATGACTGATGATGATGTCCAATGAATGACTGATGATGGTTGATGATAATGTTAGATTATGACTGATGATGGTTGATGGTGACATCGGACGATGGTTTATGATGATGTCTGATGATGGTTGATGATTAGGTCCATTGATGACTGATTATGGTTGATGATGACTAATGGTAACGGATGATTGGTGATGACTGATGATGGTTAATGATAACAACTGTTAATAGTTTATTCCTGCCATAGCAGGAATACAACCTGTGTGGCTGTTGATGATTGATGATGATGACTGACGATGGTTTATGATGATGTCCGATGATGGTTGATGATGACATCGGATGACGGTTTATGATGATGACGTCTGATGATGGTTAATGATGACGTCTGATGATGGTTGATGACGTCTGATGATGGCTGATGATGGTTTATGATGATGACTGATGGTAACTGATGATTGGTGTTGACTGATGATGGTTAATGATAACAACTGTTAATAGTTTAGTCAGCAGCAATACAACCTGTGTGACTGTTGATGACTGATGATAATGTCAGATCATGACTGATGATGATTGATGGAGACCAGTGATGGTTGATGGTAACTGATGATTGTTGATGGCGATGACTGAAGATGGCTGATGATCACAGCTTGATTTTGACTGTTGATGATGGTGGTCGGTTCCTATTCCCAGTAGCAATACAACCTGCAGGGCTGATGGCAGTTAATGCTTTTGGATATTCTACTGTATCTGATTAAACATTTACCATTTATATATTTATGGTAACCTCCAAATAAACATAGTAATTAGAAAGTATGTTTCTGTGGATACGTTTCAGCCCGTTAGGGGGAATATAATAACACCTACATAGCCTAGTAACCAATCTGGCAACCAATCAGAAAGTAGAATGTGCTGTTGGGAAGGAAAGATTTGAAAGGCAAGGAATCCCCAATAAACATCCGCAGCAGGCCAGTTACTCCTTAGACTGTAAGCTCTTCAGAACAGTAGCCACTTTCTTCACCCCAGTCACCGTTGCTGCTTTCCTTCATGTTTAGGGCCTTTGCAGCAATGGAGTTCTCCAAGGATTTCAGCAGAGCTTTCTATTTCCATGGCAAGGTCCCTCTAGTGGCAGAATTGATTATTACATGTATATTATATAATAATATTTTTCATTCTTAACTGTATAAAATAACCAGCAGAAATAAAGCCAATGTTTCTTTAAACACTTCACAGCCAATAAAGCATCGCTTTGTATATATTTAATATTGTCCAAGTCCGTCCCATTGTGCTGAGCCCTGGGTGTAATTACGTCACGCTATAAATAAAGATACATACGCGGCGGTGCTATTACGTCCCATTGAGTCAGCGCCTCGGCCAATCAGCCCCCATTAGGCCTCGCCCGTATGATTTGCCTTCCGTCTCTTTACGCTAAAAAGCTTTTGGGTGCGGAATCGACGGATGTTGGTTTAAGAGACACATTCACTCGGCAGTCGCTTTATGTGTTCAATCAGTCGTGGGAACGAGTAGTTTGCACAGAGGGGCCGCGGCGGGATGAGCCCCCTCTCCCCCAGCTCATTAGAAGGCACAAACCAGGGTCGCCCCCCTGCGCGTAACGTGATTAGGGTGGATCAGCTGAGTGCGGATTTAATCCCATTAGTAAATCGATTTGACATGGCCATGAAGGCAGATTGGGAAATTTTTCAGGGCAGACATTAAAGCTTTTAAATTGATTTATTTCTGAATCATTCAATGTTGGGACTAAACCTTCTTTTATATTTATGTTATCATTTCACTATTCGCTTTGCATGCAACGGGGCCACCATACTAGTGCCATCTGCTTCCATTCTCTGTCTATGCCTAGCCTTGCATGCTGGGAGTTGTAGTATATATGTCTAATAACAAGGTTACAGATATATAGAAACATTGGGGTAACAGTCACCCTGCTATAGTTCCAGGGGTACCCAGGGCACAAATAAGCACTCACCCCAAATCCCTCCCTAACTGGCCTTCAGGCTGGGCCCCCTTAGCCCATAACAAGGTTACAGATATATAGAAACATTGGGGTAACAGTCACCCCGCTATAGTTCCAGGGGTACCCAGGGCACAAATAAGCACTCACCCCAAATCCCCCCCTAACTGGCCTTCAGGCTGGGCCCCCTTAGCCCATAACAAGGTTACAGATATATAGAAACATTGGGGTAACAGTCACCCCGCTATAGTTCCAGGGGTACCCAGGGCACAAAATAAGCACTCACCCCAAATCCCCCCTAACTGGCCTTCAGGCTGGGCCCCCTTAGCCCATAACAAGGTTACAGATATATAGAAACATTGGGGTAACAGTCACCCCGCTATAGTTCCAGGGGTACCCAGGGCACAAATAAGCACTCACCCCAAATCCCCCCCTAACTGGCCTTCAGGCTGGGCCCCCTTAGCCCATAACAAGGTTACAGATATATAGAAACATTGGGGTAACAGTCACCCCGCTATAGTTCCAGGGGTACCCCAGTACAGTAATACAGAATGAGCCTTTATCTTTCCTCACTTTCAGGCAGTTCTGTACAATGACCGGTCGGTGCTGGAGAATCACCACGCAGCCTCAGCCTGGAATCTGTTTCTGTCGCAACCGGAACATAATTTCCTCACCTACTTGGACCATGTTCAGTTCAAGCGATTCCGATTCTTGGTGATAGAAGCCATCCTCGCCACCGACCTCAAAAAGCATTTCGACTTCCTCGCTGAGTTCAATGCCAAGGTTGGTCTCCCAAATGCAGTACAGTAACTTATACAGGCGGGACCCCCAATGTGATAAAGAACTTATATGGGTAGGAGGTGCCATAGTGTTTCCCTTAGACAGTACAGTATGGGGGTACAGCTTATTGTGTGCCCAGAACATTCCTTCTCTGTATATTTGTATTTATACATATGGGTAGGAGGTGCCATAGTGTTTCCCTTAGACAGTACAGTATGGGGGTACAGCTTATTGTGTGCCCAGAACATTCCCTTCTCTGTATATTTGTATTTATACATATGGGTAGGGGGTGCCATAGTGTTTCCCTTAGACAGTACAGTATGGGGGTACAGCTTATTGTGTGCCCAGAACATTCCTTCTCTGTATATTTGTATTTATACATATGGGTAGGGGGTGCCATAGTGTTTCCCTTAGACAGTACAGTATGGGGGTACAGCTTATTGTGTGCCCAGAACATTCCCTCTCTGTATATTTGTATTTATACATATGGGTAGGGGGTGCCATAGTGTTTCCCTTAGACAGTACAGTATGGGGGTACAGCTTATTGTGTGCCCAGAACATTCCCTCTCTGTATATTTGTATTTATACATATGGGTAGGGGGTGCCATAGTGTTTCCCTTAGACAGTACAGTATGGGGGTACAGCTTATTGTGTGCCCAGAACATTCCCTCTCTGTATATTTGTATTTATACATATGGGTAGGGGGTTGCCATAGTGTTTCCCTTAGACAGTACAGTATGGGGGTACAGCTTATTGTGTGCCCAGAACATTCCTTCTCTGTATATTTGTATTTATACATATGGGTAGGAGGTGCCATAGTGTTTCCCTTAGACAGTACAGTATGGGGGTACAGCTTATTGTGTGCCCAGAACATTCCTTCTCTGTATATTTGTATTTATACATATGGGTAGGAGGTGCCATAGTGCTTCCCATAGACAGTACAGTATGTGAGTTCTATTTGCCTCTCACAGGTGAACGATGTGAATGGAATCGGCATCGATTGGAGCAATGAGAATGACCGGCTGCTTGTTTGCCAAGTTTGCATTAAGTTGGCCGATATCAATGGGCCGGCAAAAACCCGGGAATTGCACTTAAAGTGGACAGAAGGAATTGTGAATGAATTCTACGAGCAGGTGGGTGGGGAGTTGCACCTTATTGCACATAATTGGGTCTGTGTGTCCCTATCTGTTATTGGCTGGGTTTTACTTAGTGACCATGTCCCCCCCCAGGGAGATGAAGAGTCAAGTCTGGGACTTCCCATCAGCCCCTTCATGGACCGTTCTGCTCCCCAACTGGCGAAGCTGCAGGAATCCTTCATTACTCACATAGTGGGGCCCCTGTGTAACTCATACGATGCCGCCGGCCTGTTGCCCGGGCGATGGCTCGAGGAGGACGAGGAGGTAATGGAAAGTGAAGATGAAGATGGGGAAGAGTTGGATTCAGAAGAGGAAGAAATGGAGGAAGATATTAATCCAAGTAAGTTGGGGGGGGGGGTCCTGGGATTTCCCAAATACCTGCTTGGTTGACGGGGTAAATAAGACCCTAGCAACCAGACAACCGCTGAAAAACTATACTGTCGAGGGGCTGCATGGAAAGCTTAATAACTAAAAAACTATAAAAAAAATATAAAAAACGACGACCAATTGCAAATTGTCTCAGAATATCAATGTCTACATCAACCCCTTTATGGTGTGCACTTTAGGAGTTGGGCCCTATAGATCCTCTCAGGTCCCTGTCTGTGTTTCAAATGAGGGGTGGGCGTGTCCTAACGGTCTCAGCACAGTAGAAGGGGGAGTAGCCAATCACAGTCCTGCAGTCACACAAGCACAGACACTTCCCTATCAGGTCAGCTTGCTGCCATTTTAGCTTGGTCTCTGTAGCTTCCTGCTGCAGCTCTGGCTGCTGATAGCTCAGATTACACAGCAGAGATGGGAGGGGGAGTGAATTCTGATTGGATGGGGGAGCGAATTCTGATGGGAGGGAGCGAATTCTGATGGGAGGGAGCGAATTCTGATTGTATGGGGGAGTGAATTCTGATTGGATGGGGGAGCGAATTCTGATTGGATGGGGGAGCGAATTCTGATTGTATGGGGGAGTGAATTCTGATTGTATGGGGGAGCGAATTCTGATTGTATGGGGGAGCGAATTCTGATTGGATGGGGGAGCGAATTCTGATTGGATGGGGGAGCGAATTCTGATTGTATGGGGGAGCGAATTCTGATATATGGGGGAGCGAATTCTGATGGATGGGGGAGCGAATTCTGATTGGATGGGGGAGCGAATTCTGATTGGATGGGGGAGCGAATTCTGATTGGATGGGGGAGCGAATTCTGATTGTATGGGGGAGCGAATTCTGATTGGATGGGGGAGCGAATTCTGATTGTATGGGGGAGCGAATTCTGATATATGGGGGAGCGAATTCTGATATATGGGGGAGCGAATTCTGATATATGGGGGAGCGAATTCTGATATATGGGGGAGCGAATTCTGATGAATGGGGGAGCGAGTTCTGATTGGATGGGGGAGCGAGTTCTGATTGGATGGGGGAGCGAATTCTGATATATGGGGGAGCGAATTCTGATATATGGGGGAGCGAATTCTGATGAATGGGGGAGCGAATTCTGATGAATGGGGGAGTTAATTCTGATGAATGGGGGAGCGAGTTCTGATTGGATGGGGGAGCGAATTCTGATTGGATGGGGGAGCGAATTCTGATATATGGGGGAGCGAATTCTGATGAATGGGGGAGTTAATTCTGATGGAGGGGGAGCGAATTCTGATTGGATGGGGGAGCGAATTCTGATATATGGGGGAGCGAATTCTGATATATGGGGGAGCGAATTCTGATGAATGGGGGAGTTAATTCTGATGAATGGGGGAGTTAATTCTGATGAATGGGGGAGTTAATTCTGATGGGAGGGGGAGCAAATTCTGATTGGACAGTGAGCAGGAGAAGGCAGGGGGAGGGAGAGAGAGGAGCAAACTGAGCAGACTCGTGCTCGTGCCCTGAAGGATTTTCCTAAGAGCAGGAAGTTTGACACAGAAGAACATGTGACACAATAGGAGACGAGGAACCCTGTGTTTCTTTTGATAGAGGACTTTCTGTGAGTTCTTATGGCTGTTTGTGTTTGCTCTGTATCTTGCAGAACCTCAGAGGCGGAAACGGAGGCGGATGTTCTGCCGGCTGATCCACCACCTGCGGGAGAACCACAAGGCGTGGAAGAAAACCATTGAGGAAGAGGAGAAGAGCAAAGCCGAGCAAACGAAGCAGCAGAGCGACGACGCCCCCGCGGCCCCGCCCGACGACATCCAGGTCATCGAGGAAGCCGACGAGGAAGAGGAGCGGCAATCGGGGGAGGAGAGAAAATGCTGAGACCCTCCCCCGCGGGGCGTGTCCCACACTGTAACTCTGAAAGGCCTTATTACTGTGAGCGGATTATTGCCCCCAGCAATGCCCCCCCCCACTCTATGCACTTTCACCTCTTGGATCTACAGACTCGGTAGATGACCCCCACCCCATGCAAAGTTCTCTGTGCCCTCATTGGTATGTGAATACCATGATCTAATGCTGCCTTGCCCCGCCCCCCCCCCGAGCCCTTGCACAAGGAACTCGCACCTCGATTCTGTTACCAAAGTGGCCGCCTCCCCGGCCCATTAGCCCCGCCCCCCACGCTGGAACTCACTATTCACATTTGACCTTTATTTTTTGCTGTTTTTTTTTTGCGTTTTGCTTTATTTCCCCCCTGCTTGCGGGACGGATTCCCTACGGACTGGAATAGGAATCGTCGGGGGAAACGGAGAAAAAAAGACTGACCAAAAACGAAATTTTTTTTTTTTTTTTTTAAATTGGAAAATCCCGGACGCATCGATTTCGATGCTTTTATTGCCGCCTTTATTCTGCCTTCATTTTACCGTTATTATTTCAGGTCTGCGGCGAGAATACACCCCCCCCTCGCCGCTCTGTGGTAGATTCCAGAAAAAAAAACAAAAAACACGCCCACAAAAAAAAAAACCCGTATTTCCGTAATGAAGGGATTTTATTTGTTTTTTATTTAGGCGATGATGACGATGATATATTATTATATATATATATATATATTTTTCCACTCTTGCTCAGGATTGGTCTGTAGAACTGTGTCACGTGCCACGCCCAGCCGGATACACACGCCCCCTCCCTCCCCCCAGGCGGGATTTTCACACTTTTCAGTAACGATTTTTTTGTAACCGCCGGCGCCGAACACGTTTAACCCTTTGTATGCATGCCTTTAGATAAAAACAAAAAACAAACCAAAAAAAAAAAAATTTAATTTTGAAAAACAAAAAAAAGAATTGTTTTTAAAAAAACAAACAAAAAACAAACAAAAATAAATAAATCAGCACTTGGAGTTTTTCAGGAATCCGCGGACGCATCGCCATACGCCACCACCGCCTGCCTGCCTTCTCGCCCCCCGATAATGGGACCCGGGTAAATCCCTTTGGTGCAACCAAGTACGAGACATAGGAAATGATCCCCCTTCAGTTAAAGGGACAGTCGCCCCGTTACGCCCCGAGTCGCAGGCAGCAGTGCAGGACCCCTGACCCTTAGGGGAGTGGCACACAGCCTTACTATGGGGGCTTTAAAGGCAAAGTAAACCTCAACAAAGAATTATTCTATTGATATTTCACCATATGCTTCTGTACCAGCCCACTCTGTGCCTCCGATAATGCACCCAGTAGCCCCCCCTCTCCTTATCTTAGGGACTGACTGACAATATACAGTATATATACAGTGTCACAATATGGCTGATGAGGCTAATGAATTCAGAGCCACATTACATGGCAGCATAGAAATCAGTGCAGTCTGCATCGGAATTGATTTATAGCCAGCCCTGTAGCAGCAGCTTCTACGATAGATGCTTCTACGATAGATCACTTTCTCATTAATAATTACCCACACCCCCTAAGTTTAGCTCCTCCCCAGCAGCCCAGAACCCACTGAGCACGTGCAGTGCCACTGACACACTAAAGAGTATTACCCTTATGGGGCTGGTACAGTAGGTCCAGTACATACAATACAGCATTTCTAGCCAGACTACTTTTATAGACTGTATTTCCCCTTGGCAAGTTTGTTTAGTTGCCCAAATTGCCCCCCCCATTGCCTTGTGTGTAATTGCCCTGACTGGTACTTGTGGTTAGCCTATGTGCCATTGGGTATAGGAGCAGTGCCATAAAGCAGGACAGAACTGCTGCACTGTTTGCCTAGTGCTGGTCACATTGGTCCCAAGACTGGGCTATTACCGGGGGCTATTACTGGCCAGAACAGACCCCCTCACTGCTCTGCCTATTGGCACATACCCAGTTACAGCTTTGGGTTGGGAAGTTCTGTTGGGCTTAGATTTCCCGTTGGTGGCCTTGCTTGCCCGGAACCATTAGCCATTGGGCTGGGAAATGCAAACTCAAGCCCAGTAATGTCTCGGGGCCCAAGGGTGCAGCCTCTGGTGCCTTAGGGGTTAAGCAGCTTATTCACCAAAAATCAACCCCAACCTTTGTTTATAGGATATATATCAACCAATCAGGGGTTCTTAACGTTGGGCGCCCAAGTTTAAAGCTTGCAGGGAGTTGTACTCCCAACAACAGGTTAAGAAACAGAGGTTTAAAGAATCCCTGTACCCTCTCCCCATACAAGCAGGGTCATTTGTTCCCTGGGAGCTCTGTATAAACAAACCCCCTCCCTTTGCTGCAGCCTTTATTATACAGAGGGATCGTCTGTGGTTGGTTGTTTTACCCCAAGCCCTTCTGTGCCTCTCAGGTCAAGGTCCGAGTTCTGGCCGCCCTTCCGCTCGTGCCCAATGTTCTAGCTTTAATGATGATGAAGGTTTCCTTGATCATGTGACTTGGGGACTGGGGGTGTGGCTTTAATTTATTTTTCTATCTGACGTTTATTATGTGCTGATGCGACTACAGACAATCAGGTCCCACATTGTACGACAGATATTGTGTGTCTGTAAATCCCCCCCCATTTCCTTCATGTAAAGGGGAAGCGCAGCCAAACAAATGATCATTTTGCACAATGTAATTGCTATTGGCCCTGGTAGTTGTTTGTTCCTCCCTGCACTGCTGCTTCCGACTCTTGAGACAATGTACCTCCAATGCCTTTCATGCTTCTCGTTGGTTGTTTGCTCTGTATTAACCCTCCGTGCCAGGGACGCGGTTGGCACAGACCAACGGGGCGGCTGCTATTGAGTCATGTGACTGTTCAAATATTAAAGTCATTATTGTTAATTGATGCTTCAGTCAGTCAGTTTCGGGAACAAATTAACCCTTTCCTAGCGAACTGGGGCAGCACGAACCCCCCCCCCATTGTAAGCAGGACGCGCCCCCCCATCCTCCTCTTCCTCCCATTATTTATTTAGCAGAGTAATAGGAGTAAGAAAGCTTAGCAATGCAAAGGAAGCAACACCACTACCGACCCCAAATATGCAATTCTGTGTGTATGTGCCTGAAATTCATATATTAAGTAAGGGGAAATGTTTATGGTATCTCTCTGTACAGGCTATGAGCAAACTTAGGGGGCTGTTCCTGCTGAATTGTGCTTAGTACAGGGGAATCCCTATGTGCCATAGTTTTATGGTATCTCTCTGTACAGGCTATGGGCAAACTTAGGGGGCTGTTCCTGCTGAATTGTGCTTAGTACAGGGGAATCCCTATGTGCCATAGTTTTATGGTATCTCTCTGTACAGGCTATGGGCAAACTTAGGGGGCTGTTCCTGCTGAATTGTGCTTAGTACAGGGGAATCCCTATGTGCCATAGTTTTATGGTATCTCTCTGTACAGGCTATGAGCAAACTTAGGGGGCTGTTCCTGCTGAATTGTGCTTAGTACAGAGGAATCCCTATGTGCCATAGGTTTATGGTATCTCTCTGTACAGGCTATGAGCAAACTTAGGGGGCTGTTCCTGCTGAATTGTGCTTAGTACAGGGGAATCCCTATGTGCCATAGTTTTATGGGATCTCTCTGTACAGGCTATGGGCAAACTTAGGGGGCTGTTCCTGCTGAATTGTGCTTAGTACAGGGGAATCCCTATGTGCCATAGTTTTATGGTATCTCTCTGTACAGGCTATGAGCAAACTTAGGGTCTGTTCCTGCTGAATTGTGCTTAGTACAGGGGAATCCCTATGTGCCATAGTTTTATGGTGTCTCTCTGTACAGGCTATGGGCAAACTTAGGGGGCTGTTCCTGCTGAATTGTGCTTAGTACAGGGGAATCCCTATGTGCCATAGTTTTATGGTATCTCTCTGTACAGGCTATGGGCAAACTTAGGGGGCTGTTCCTGCTGAATTGTGCTTAGTACAGGGGAATCCCTATGTGCCATAGTTTTATGGTATCTCTCTGTACAGGCTATGGGCAAACTTAGGGGGCTGTTCCTGCTGAATTGTGCTTAGTACAGGGGAATCCCTATGTGCCATAGTTTTATGGTATCTCTCTGTACAGGCTATGAGCAAACTTAGGGGGCTGTTCCTGCTGAATTGTGCTTAGTACAGGGGAATCCCTATGCAAGAAGGAAACAAGCAGTGATAGTTAACTTCCCCTTTACAGACTCATGTTGGGGTAATACCCATTGGAGGGGGTCCCCGCTGGTTTCTGGGGGGCATATTATAAGGTTATTCATCCAGTTAAAAGCCAAATAACATGTAATTATGAGAAATACTGTAATTAACTGATTTATTTAGGCCTGTGATGTACATAGACAATAAGTCGTTCCGCCATTTAACCCTTTGTACCTTTATCCCCCAAACAAGTTGCCCCGGGGGCAGTCGCGCTGGCACAGGATTATTCTAGTTCCATTCCCAGTGCTGCCGGGGGCCCCCGATAATCAGTATATACAGGGGGGGGGGCAAACCTTTCCCTGAGCTCCTTCTGTTACAGTTTCACATTTTCTTCTCGTTTTTCACCAAATCTCTATTTATTGTACCCAGTCTGTGCCCCCCCCCGGAACTCCCGGCCACCCCCCCGCACAATCTTTCTGCCAGTAATAAAATTTGACAGTTTTAAAGAGATCGTTTGGGATTTGTGTTTTATTTCATGTTTCTATGGATTTGCTTCTGCCCCAGAGCCGGTACCACTGGGTTCTGTGCCAACCTGGGCCCGGGGCAGTATAGGCAGAACCACGTATTATGTCCGGGGGGAGGTAGAAGGGGCGTCTTGGATCATCCCACTTTATTTTTCTCTGGGGGGTGCAGGACCCCTCCGCCTGCAGGCATTCTGATTGGCACAAAGAGACCCCCCCCCCGGGCCTTGTATTATAGGGGTTGTTCCCCTTTAACTTGACTTTTAATACGTTATAGAATGCCCAGTTCTAAGCAACTTTTCAATTGGTCTTCATTATCTTTGCAGCTTTCAAATGGGGGTCGCTGACCCCGGCAGCCAAACCCTATTGCTCTGTGAGGCTCCAGTTTTATTGTTATTGTTACTTTTTATTCCTTATCTTTCTATTCAGCCCCTCCCCTATTCATATTCCTGTCTCTCATCCAAACCACTCTGTGGTTGCTAAGGTAATTGGAGCCCTAGCAACAGGATAACTGACCCCGGCAGCCAAACCCTATTGCTCTGTGGGGCTCCAGTTTTATTGTTATTGTTACTTTTTATTCCTTATCTTTCTATTCAGCCCCTCCCCTATTCATATACCTGCCTCTCATTCAAACCACTCCCTGGTTGCTAAGGTAACTTGGACCCTAGCAACCAAAAACCTATTGCTCTGTGAGGCTCCAGTTTTATTGTTATTGTTACTTTTTATTCCTTATCTTTCTATTCAGCCCCTCCCCTATTCATATACCTGTCTCCCATCCCACCCACTCCCTGGTTGCTAAGGTAACTTGGACCCTAGCAACCAGATACCTACTGAAATTACAAACTGAAACAAAAGTAAAATAATTAAAAAAAAAAAAAAACTACAAATAATAAAAAATGAAGACCAATTGCAATTTGCCTCATCATATTACTCTCTATATCAAACTAAAAGTTAACCCCTTTAAAGGCACATTTACTTCAGAGGCTACAGGGCTCCGCCCCTTCTCGGGTGGATCCCTCACACTCTCTCAGGCACTAGGGCTATTAGTGGGGCGTATGGGGGGTCCCTCCTTACATGGCGGCAGTCTCAGCACTGTTGGAAGTGACAGCACAATGACCATGACTCTCGCCACGTGCGAGAGCGTCACATCTGGAAGGAACTTTATAAACAACGAATCCCCTGGGAGGAGACGAGCGGCACGGGGAGTAGAGCGAATTTCATAGCTCTGAGTTGTCTCCGTGTGTAGTGCCCCGGGATTCCAGCAGGGGGCGATCATGCTAAATAATGGCTGAGATTCTAGCTATCTGTATAACAGAGCATTCTGTCACAGTGGCACAGATCCTATCCCCCCCCCATTGTAAGCAGCAGTCCTGCCCTGCTTTATGGCTGAGATTCTAGCTATCTGTATAACAGAGCATTCTGTCACAGTGGCACAGATCCTATCCCCCCATTGTAAGCAGCAGTCCTGCCCTGCTTTATGGCTGAGATTCTAGCTATCTGTATAACAGAGCATTCTGTCACAGTGGCACAGATCCTATCTGATCCCCCCATTGTAAGCAGCAGTCCTGCCCTGCTTTATGGCTGAGATTCTAGCTATCTGTATAACAGAGCATTCTGTCACAGTGGCACAGATCCTATCTGATCCCCCCATTGTAAGCAGCAGTCCTGCCCTGCTTTATGGCTGAGATTCTAGCTATCTGTATAACAGAGCATTCTGTCACAGTGGCACAGATCCTATCTGATCCCTCATTGTAAGCAGCAGTCCTGCCCTGCTTTATGGCTGAGATTCTAGCTATCTGTATAACAATACAAAGGAAACGGATATGTTTATAAAACCGGATACATTTATTGCCCAGCACTGATTAATGAAATAAAAAGCAAATATTTTAAAAAGGGAAATTTTGGAATTATAAGTTAAGTTGGACTTTCCCTTTGAGGCCCAATCAAGTGCTGGAGTTTTCCTGCCGTTGCAGAGAATAATATCTTGGCTCTGGTTGGGTGAATGGAGTACAAGGTACCAGGGCACTTGGGCATCCATAGAAGTCATGCAACATGGCAGCTTCAGACAGAGGCCGGAGGGCCCCACTAGCCCCGCGTGCTGCTCCAGGTAAAGGTGCCCCAACCAGCAGAGTTAATGGGATGAGGGTCCCGGGAATGTGCCAGTCGCCCTCAGCGTCTCTCCGCGCAGATAACGTAGGGGTGCGGCTGTAACGTCATCCCCAGCTTGGGCCGGAGGTTGGGCACGAAGCCCTGAGGGAAATGGAGGTGGAAGCGTTGCAGTAGCGCCGTGAAGAACAGATACATCTCCATCCGGGCGAGCTGCTCCCCGAGGCAGTGTCTCCGCCCTACGGGCACAAGAGAAACATTACATTGGCACAGACTGGCACCCACAGGCCCCAACAGCACAGGGCACGTCCAATCACAGGAGCCGAAATGATACTGTGACTTCCCTGTGAATTACGGCTCCTCCTGCAGGATCCAAATCACTCGCCCCCATTCCCAGATATGGCCCCGAGTCCAGTGGTACCGCTCTGTCTGGGCAGTGTCCCTCTGTGTCTCCCTATTCTGTATGTGCCCCCCCCCCCTCTGTCTGGGCAGGGTCCCTCTGTGTCTCCCCATTCTGTATGTGCCCCCCCCCCCCTCTGTCTGGGCAGGGTCCCTCTGTGTCTCCCTATTCTGTATGTGCCCCTCACCTTCCCCTCTGTCTGGGCAGGGTCCCTCTGTGTCTCCCCATTCTGTATGTGCCCCCCCTCTGTCTGGGCAGGGTCCCTCTGTGTCTCTGTGTCTCCCCATTCTGTATGTGCCCCCCCTCTGTCTGGGCAGGGTCCCACTGTGTCTCCCCACTCTGTATGTGCCCCTCACCTTCCCCTCTGTCTGGGCAGGGTCCCTCTGTGTCTCTCCATTCTGTATGTGCCCCCCCTCTGTCTGGGCAGTGTCCCTCTGTGTCTCCCCATTCTGTATGTGCCCCTCACCTTCCCCTCTGTCTGGGCAGGGTCCCTCTGTGTCTCCCCATTCTGTATGTGCCCCTCACCTTCCCCTCTGTCTGGCAGGGTCCCTCTGTGTCTCCCCATTCTGTATGTGCCCCTCACCTTCCCCTCTGTCTGGGCAGGGTCCCTCTGTGTCTCCCCATTCTGTATGTGCCCCTCACCTTCCCCTCTGTCCGGGCAGGGTCCCTCTGTGTCTCCCCATTCTGTATGTGCCCCTCACCTTCCCCTCTGTCTGGGCAGGGTCCCTCTGTGTCTCTCCATTCTGTATGTGCCCCTCACCTTCCCCTCTGTCTGGGCAGGGTCCCTCTGTGTCTCCCCATTCTGTATGTGCCCCTCACCTTCCCCTCTATCTGGGCAGGGTCCCTCTGTGTCTCCCCATTCTGTATGTGCCCCTCACCTTCCCCTCTGTCTGGGCAGGGTCCCTCTGTGTCTCCCCATTCTGTATGTGCCCCTCACCTTCCCCTCTGTCCGGGCAGGGTCCCTCTGTGTCTCCCCATTCTGTATGTGCCCCTCACCTTCCCCTCTGTCTGGGCAGGGTCCCTCTGTGTCTCCCCATTCTGTATGTGCCCCTCACCTTCCCCTCTGTCTGGGCAGGGTCCCTCTGTGTCTCCCCATTCTGTATGTGCCCCTCACCTTCCCCTCTGTCCGGGCAGGGTCCCTCTGTGTCTCCCCATTCTGTATGTGCCCCTCATCTTCCCCTCTGTCTGGGCAGGGTCCCTCTGTGTCTCCCCATTCTGTATGTGCCCCTCACCTTCCCCTCTGTCTGGGCAGGGTCCCTCTGTGTCTCCCCATTCTGTATGTGCCCCTCACCTTCCCCTCTATCTGGGCAGGGTCCCTCTGTGTCTCTCCATTCTGTATGTGCCCCTCACCTTCCCCTCTGTCTGGGCAGGGTCCCTCTGTGTCTCCCCATTTCTGTATGTGCCCCTCACCTTCCCCTCTATCTGGGCAGGGTCCCTCTGTGTCTCTCCATTCTGTATGTGCCCCTCACCTTCCCCTCTGTCTGGGCAGGGTCCCTCTGTGTCTCCCCATTCTGTATGTGCCCCTCACCTTCCCCTCTATCTGGGCAGGGTCCCTCTGTGTCTCCCCATTCTGTATGTGCCCCTCACCTTCCCCTCTGTCTGGGCAGGGTCCCCTCTGTGTCTCCCCATTCTGTATGTGTCCCTCACCTCCCCCTCTATCTGGGCAGGGTCCCTCTGTGTCTCCCCATTCTGTATGTGCCCCCACCTTCCCCTCTGACTGGGCAGGGTCCCTCTGTGTCTCCCTATTCTGTATGTGCCCCCACCTTCCCCTCTGTCTGGGCAGGGTCCCTCTGTGTCTCCCCACTCTGTATGTGCCCCTCACCTTCCCCTCTGTCTGGGCAGGGTCCCTCTGTGGCTCCCCATTCTGTATGTGCCCCTCACCTTCCCCTCTGTCTGGGCAGGGTCCCTCTGTGTCTCCCCATTCTGTATGTGCCCCCCCTCTGTCTGGGCAGGGTCCCTCTGTGTCTCCCTATTCTGTATGTGCCCCCCCTCTGTCTGGGCAGGGTCCTCTGTGTCTCCCCATTCTGTATGTGCCCCTCACCTTCCCCTCTGTCTGGGCAGGGTCCCTCTGTGTCTCCCCATTCTGTATGTGCCCCCCCTCTGTCTGGGCAGGGTCCCTCTGTGTCTCCCCATTCTGTATGTGCCCCCCCTCTGTCTGGGCAGGGTCCCTCTGTGTCTCCCCATTCTGTATGTGCCCTCACCTTCCCCTCTGTCTGGGCAGGGTCCCTCTGTGTCTCCCCATTCTGTATGTGCCCCTCACCTTCCCCTCTGTCTGGGCAGGGTCCCTCTGTGTCTCCCCATTCTGTATGTGCCCCCCCTCTGTCTGGGCAGGGTCCCTCTGTGTCTCCCCATTCTGTATGTGCCCCCCCTCTGTCTGGGCAGGGTCCCTCTGTGTCTCCCCATTCTGTATGTGCCCCTCACCTTCCCCTCTGTCTGGGCAGGGTCCCTCTGTGTCTCCCCATTCTGTATGTGCCCCCCTCTGTCTGGGCAGGGTCCCTCTGTGTCTCCCCATTCTGTATGTGCCCCCCCTCTATCTGGGCAGGGTCCCTCTGTGTCTCCCCATTCTGTATGTGCCCCCACCTTCCCCTCTGTCTGGGCAGGGTCCCTCTGTGTCTCCCCATTCTGTATGTGCACCCCCTCTGTCTGGGCAGGGTCCCTCTGTGTCTCCCCATTCTGTATGTGCCCCTCACCTTCCCCTCTGTCTGGGCAGGGTCCCTCTGTGTCTCCCCATTCTGTATGTGCCCCCCCCTCTGTCTGGGCAGGGTCCCTCTGTGTCTCCCCATTCTGTATGTGCCCCTCACCTTCCCCTCTGTCTGGGCAGGGTCCCTCTGTGTCTCCCCATTCTGTATGTGCCCCCCCCCCCTCTGTCTGGGCAGGGTCCCTCTGTGGTTCTGTATGTGCCCCTCGTGCTGCAGAAGGAGCTGTAGGTAGGTAGGAGGTACTTACCCAAAGAGAAAGGCACAAAAGCTTCTTTCTTTGTAAACTGCCCCGCGCTGTCCAGAAACCTCTCCGGATAAAATATCTCCGGGTCGGTCCAATACTTCTCATCAAAGTGCACCGAGTACAGGTTTGTGATGACCGTGGTTCCCTCTGGGATTGAATAACCTCGCACAACAGTGTCCCTGGAGGTTGCATGGAAGATCCCCAAGGGGGCGATGTTGCAGTAGCGCAGGATTTCATGCAGAACCGCCTCCGTGTAGGGCATCCTAGACTTCTCCTCAAACGTCGGCATTCGGTTCAGCCCAACAACTCCATCTATTTCCTTCTGGACTTGGCCTGATAGATAAGGAGAAGGTACAGGACTGGGTAGGGGGTTAATGATGCCTAAGCCAACGATCTAGAACCCCCCATAGGGTAAGACTTGGGGGAAAGGCCATCTACTCTCCTAGATCCACCTGAAACCCCAGCGTGAAGGTCAGTTGGGGTAAATATCTATTTGCTGTCCAATATATTCTTGGATTCTTGATCCACCAATAGCTGGGGCAGATAAGGGGACCCTCAACAAAGGCTGGACTTGTAAGAGGACCTTGGGTTGGACAAGAGGACCTTGGGTTGGACAAGAGGACCTTGGGTTGGACAAGCACTGCCCTACGGACTGTGAGATAAGGACCTCTCCTTGCCGGACACAGGGTGACCCACCTTGAATGTTTGGATAAAGCGCCATAAAGAGCATCGCCCATCGTAGAACGTTAGTGGTGGTTTCCGTTCCGGCAATGATGAGTTCGCCGACCGAGAAGATGAGGTTCTCCATGGAGTAAGTGCTGTCGGGATCCGCCTCGTTCCTCTCCATCTCATCCATGTAGGCGTCGATGAAGTGGCGGGGCGACTGCGGCTTGCGGTTTTCCGAGAAGCGCCCGATGATCTGGAGGAGGAAGTCGTAGACCTCGGAGGCGTTCCGGAACAGTTGCTGGTGCTTCCCAAAAGGCAGGAACCCAATAAGGGGGAAGGCGTTGTAGAGGAAGACCCAGGCGCTGGTGGCCAGCTCAATGTTCTCACTGAAGATCTCGATCATGTGCAGGAAGTCGTTGTCGTCGTAGCGGAAGCGCTCGCCAAACAGGATCAGGTTGGACACGTTGGACACGGCGATGGTGACCAAGTGCTTGGGGTCCAGGGCTTTTCCTTTATACGAGTCAATGGCATCGAGGAAGAAGAGGCACTCCTCCGAAATCTTACTCTCGAAGGACTTCTGGCTGCAACCGAAGGTACGGAAACAGCTAACGGCCAACTTCCTGTGTTCTGTCCAACAGCGACCGTACTTGGCATTGAGGAGGCCTGAAACCCAAACCCAATAAGGTAAGTACCACGAAGAACCTCCAGAACCAACAAGTTCTCTGGGTACCTTCCAACCCTTCCCCATAATCACCCAGCGCCTCCCTCACAGCCAGGGATTCTGGGTAATATCCCACCTTACCCCATAATCACACAGTACCCAGCGCTTCCCTCACAGCCAGGGATTCTGGGTAATATCCCACCTTACCCCATAATCACACAGCCCCCAGCTCTTCCCTCACAGCCAGGGATTCTGGGTAATATCCCACCTTACCCCATAATCACCCAGCGCTTCCCTCACAGCCAGGGATTCTGGGTAATATCCCACCTTACCCCATAATCACACAGCCCCCAGCTCTTCCCTCACAGCCAGGGATTCTGGGTAATATCCCACCTTCCCCCATAATCACACAGCACCCAGCGCTTCCCCCACAGCCAGGGATTCTGGGTAATATCCCACCTTCCCCCATAATCACACAGCCCCCAGCGCTTCCCTCACAGCCAGGGATTCTGGGTAATATCCCACCTTACCCCATAATCACACAGCCCCCAGCTCTTCCCTCACAGCCAGGGATTCTGGGTAATATCCCACCTTACCCCATAATCACCCAGCGCTTCCCTCACAGCCAGGGATTCTGGGTAATATCCCACCTTACCCCATAATCACACAGCACCCAGCGCTTCCCTCACAGCCAGGGATTCTGGGTAATATCCCACCTTACCCCATAATCACACAGCCCCCCAGCTCTTCCCTCACAGCCAGGGATTCTGGGTAATATCCCACCTTACCCCATAATCACCCAGCGCTTCCCTCACAGCCAGGGATTCTGGGTAATATCCCACCTTACCCCATAATCACCCAGTGCTTCCCTCACAGCCAGGGATTCTGGGTAATATCCCACCTTACCCATAATCACCACAGCCCCCAGCTCTTCCCTCACAGCCAGGGATTCTGGGTAATATCCCACCTTCCCCATAATCACACAGCACCAGCGCTTCCCTCACAGCCAGGGATTCTGGGTAATATCCCACCTTACCCCATAATCACACAGCCCCCAGCGCTTCCCTCACAGCCAGGGATTCTGGGTAATATCCCACCTTACCCCATAATCACACAGCACCCAGCGCTTCCCTCACAGCCAGGGATTCTGGGTAATATCCCACCTTACCCCATAATCACACAGCCCCCAGCGCTTCCCTCACAGCCAGGGATTCTGGGTAATATCCCACCTTACCCCATAATCACACAGCACCCAGCGCTTCCCTCACAGCCAGGGATTCTGGGTAATATCGCACCTTACCCCATAATCACACAGCACCCAGCGCTTCCCTCACAGCCAGGGATTCTGGGTAATATCCCACCTTACCCCATAATCACCCAGCCCCCAGCGCTTCCCTCACAGCCAGGGATTCTGGGTAATATCCCACCTTACCCCATAATCACACAGCACCCAGCGCTTCCCTCACAGCCAGGGATTCTGGGTAATATCCCACCTTACCCCATAATCACACAGCACCCAGCGCTTCCCCCACAGCCAGGGATTCTGGGTAATATCCCACCTTACCCCATAATCACCCAGCACCCAGCGCTTCCCTCACAGCCAGGGATTCTGGGTAATATCCCACCTTACCCCATAATCACACAGCACCCAGCGCTTCCCTCACAGCCAGGGATTCTGGGTAATATCCCACCTTACCCCATAATCCCACAGCACCCAGCGCTTCCCTCACAGCCAGGGATTCTGGGTAATATCCCACCTTACCCCATAATCACCCAGCACCCAGCGCTTCCCTCACAGCCAGGGATTCTGGGTAATATCCCACCTTACCCCATAATCACACAGCACCCAGCGCTTCCCCCACAGCCAGGGATTCTGGGTAATATCCCACCTTACCCCATAATCACACAGCACCCAGCGCTTCCCTCACAGCCAGGGATTCTGGGTAATATCCCACCTTACCCCATAATCACACAGCACCCAGCGCTTCCCCCACAGCCAGGGATTCTGGGTAATATCCCACCTTACCCCATAATCACACAGCACCCAGCTCTTCCCTCACAGCCAGGGATTCTGGGTAATATCCCACCTTACCCCATAATCACACAGCACCCAGCGCTTCCCTCACAGCCAGGGATTCTGGGTAATATCCCACCTTACCCCATAATCACCCAGCACTTCCCTCACAGCCAGGGATTCTGGGTAATATCCCACCTTACCCCATAATCACACAGCACCCAGCTCTTCCCTCACAGCCAGGGATTCTGGGTAATATCCCACCTTACCCCATAATCACACAGCCCCCAGCGCTTCCCTCACAGCCAGGGATTCTGGGTAATATCCCACCTTACCCCATAATCACCCAGCCCCCAGCGCTTCCCTCACAGCCAGGGATTCTGGGTAATATCCCACCTTACCCCATAATCACCCAGCCCCCAGCGCTTCCCTCACAGCCAGGGATTCTGGGTAATATCCCACCTTACCCCATAATCACACAGCACCCAGCGCTTCCCTCACAGCCAGGGATTCTGGGTAATATCCCACCTTACCCCATAATCACCCAGCCCCCAGCGCTTCCCTCACAGCCAGGGATTCTGGGTAATATCCCACCTTACCCCATAATCACACAGCACCCAGCGCTTCCCTCACAGCCAGGGATTCTGGGTAATATCCCACCTTACCCCATAATCACACAGCCCCCAGCGCTTCCCTCACAGCCAGGGATTCTGGGTAATATCCCACCTTACCCCATAATCACACAGCACCCAGCTCTTCCCTCACAGCCAGGGATTCTGGGTAATATCCCACCTTACCCCATAATCACACAGCACCCAGCGCTTCCCCCACAGCCAGGGATTCTGGGTAATATCCCACCTTACCCCATAATCACACAGCACCCAGCTCTTCCCTCACAGCCAGGGATTCTGGGTAATATCCCACCTTACCCCATAATCACACAGCACCCAGCGCTTCCCCCACAGCCAGGGATTCTGGGTAATATCCCACCTTACCCCATAATCACACAGCACCCAGCTCTTCCCTCACAGCCAGGGATTCTGGGTAATATCCCACCTTACCCCATAATCACACAGCCCCCAGCGCTTCCCCCACAGCCAGGGATTCTGGGTAATATCCCACCTTACCCCATAATCACCCAGCCCCCAGCGCTTCCCTCACAGCCAGGGATTCTGGGTAATATCCCACCTTACCCCATAATCACACAGCACCCAGCGCTTCCCTCACAGCCAGGGATTCTGGGTAATATCCCACCTTACCCCATAATCACACAGCCCCCAGCGCTTCCCTCACAGCCAGGGATTCTGGGTAATATCCCACCTTACCCCATAATCACACAGCACCCAGCGCTTCCCCCACAGCCAGGGATTCTGGGTAATATCCCACCTTACCCCATAATCACACAGCCCCCAGCGCTTCCCTCACAGCCAGGGATTCTGGGTAATATCCCACCTTACCCCATAATCACACAGCCCCCAGCGCTTCCTTTACAGCCAGGGATTCTGGGTAATATCCCACCTTACCCCATAATCACACAGCACCCAGCGCTTCCCTCACAGCCAGGGATTCTGGGTAATATCCCACCTTACCCCATAATCACACAGCACCCAGCGCTTCCCTCACAGCCAGGGATTCTGGGTAATATCCCACCTTACCCCATAATCACACAGCACCCAGCGCTTCCCTCACAGCCAGGGATTCTGGGTAATATCCCACCTTACCCCATAATCACACAGCACCCAGCGCTTCCCTCACAGCCAGGGATTCTGGGTAATATCCCACCTTACCCCATAATCACCCAGCGCTTCCCTCACAGCCAGGGATTCTGGGTAATATCCCACCTTACCCCATAATCACACAGCACCCAGCGCTTCCCTCACAGCCAGGGATTCTGGGTAATATCCCACCTTACCCCATAATCACACAGCACGCAGCGCTTCCCTCACAGCCAGGGATTCTGGGTAATATCCCACCTTACCCCATAATCACACAGCCCCCAGCGCTTCCCTCACAGCCAGGGATTCTGGGTAATATCCCAGCTTACCCCATAATCACACAGCACGCAGCGCTTCCCTCACAGCCAGGGATTCTGGGTAATATCCCACCTTACCCCATAATCACACAGCACCCAGCGCTTCCCTCACAGCCAGGGATTCTGGGTAGCATTCTCTTGAACCATCAACCCCTTAGTATTATTTTCTGACACTTACCTCCCATATTTGTCAGTTTCTTGAACAGCGGGAGGGACGGTCGGTCTGCGAAGACGTCGCTCTGGCGCACCAGGCATTCCTTCACTGCGTCGTATCCATTCAGCACCACAGTGGATATCCCCCCCAAATCAAGACTAAAAATCTAAGAGGAAAGCGAAGGGTTAATGGGAATAGAGAGCAGGGTCCCATTGCAGGGCACAACAGGCTTGTGTGGGTGTGTAGGAGTTTTCCTGACGTGACTTCACATGGGGGGCACTTTGGTTCCACACTAGGAACTGTCCTTGGAAAGTTACACAAGCGCTGATCCGTGTCCCACTCACCCAGCGCTCTCTCTCCCTCTCCCTCTCCCTCTCTCTCCCTCTCTCTCTCTCTCCCTCCCTCTCTCTCTCTCTCCCTCTCTCTCTCTCTCCCTCTCATAGGGTCAGTGAGTGCGTCTAACACACACAGTTAGGGGGGGATTTGGGGTGAGTGCTTATTTGTGCCCCGGGTAACCCCTGGAACTATAGCGGGGTGACTGTTACCCCAATGTTTCTATATATCTGTAACCTTGTTATGGGCTAAGGGGGCCCAGCCTGAAGGCCAGTTAGGGGGGGATTTGGGGTGAGTGCTTATTTGTGCCCTGGGTACCCCTGGAACTATAGCGGGGTGACTGTTACCCCAATGTTTCTATATATCTGTAACCTTGTATGGGCTAAGGGGGCCCAGCCTGAAGGCCAGTTAGGGGGGGATTTGGGGTGAGTGCTTATTTGTGCCCTGGGTACCCCTGGAACTATAGCGGGGTGACTGTTACCCCAATGTTTCTATATATCTGTAACCTTGTTATGGGCTAAGGGGGCCCAGCCTGAAGGCCAATTAGGGGGGGATTTGGGGTGAGTGCTTATTTGTGCCCTGGGTACCCCTGGAACTATAGCGGGGTGACTGTTACCCCAATGTTTCTATATATCTGTAACCTTGTTATGGGCTAAGGGGGCCCAGCCTGAAGGCCAATTAGGGGGGGATTTGGGGTGAGTGCTTATTTGTGCCCTGGGTACCCCTGGAACTATAGCGGGGTGACTGTTACCCCAATGTTTCTATATATCTGTAACCTTGTTATGGGCTAAGGGGGCCCAGCCTGAAGGCCAATTAGGGGGGGATTTGGGGTGAGTGCTTATTTGTGCCCTGGGTACCCCTGGAACTATAGCGGGGTGACTGTTACCCCAATGTTTCTATATATCTGTAACCTTGTTATGGGCTAAGGGGGCCCAGCCTGAAGGCCAGTTAGGGGGGGATTTGGGGTGAGTGCTTATTTGTGCCCTGGGTACCCTGGAACTATAGCGGGGTGACTGTTACCCCAATGTTTCTATATATCTGTAACCTTGTTATGGGCTAAGGGGGGCCCAGCCTGAAGGCCAGTTAGGGGGGGGATTTGGGGTGAGTGCTTATTTGTGCCCTGGGTACCCCTGGAACTATAGCGGGGTGACTGTTACCCCAATGTTTCTATATATCTGTAACCTTGTTATGGGCTAAGGGGGCCCAGCCTGAAGGCCAGTTAGGGGGGGATTTGGGGTGAGTGCTTATTTGTGCCCTGGGTACCCCTGGAACTATAGCGGGGTGACTGTTACCCCAATGTTTCTATATATCTGTAACCTTGTTATGGGCTAAGGGGGCCCAGCCTGAAGGCCAGTTAGGGGGGGATTTGGGGTGAGTGCTTATTTGTGCCTGGGTACCCCTGGAACTATAGCGGGGTGACTGTTACCCCAATGTTTCTATATATCTGTAACCTTGTTATGGGCTAAGGGGGCCCAGCCTGAAGGCCAGTTAGGGGGGGATTTGGGGTGAGTGCTTATTTGTGCCCTGGGTACCCCTGGAACTATAGCGGGGTGACTGTTACCCCAATGTTTCTATATATCTGTAACCTTGTTATGGGCTAAGGGGGCCCAGCCTGAAGGCCAGTTAGGGGGGGATTTGGGGTGAGTGCTTATTTGTGCCCTGGGTACCCCTGGAACTATAGCGGGGTGACTGTTACCCCAATGTTTCTATATATCTCCAACCTTGTTAAGGGCTAAGGGGGCCCAGCCTGAAGGCTAGTTAGGGGGGGATCTGGCCCCCCGTGCCCTGTGGGTAGAGAATGACTTGGAGTAAATTCAGCCCCAGATTTCATCATCTCTTTCCTTTGAGCTAAATATAAAGACTCTCTAGAAACAGCCGCAGGGAGAAGAGAATTCTGAGAATTCTTGTGAACCAGATGCAAGAAAACCCACAGAAAAAATTCCACTTGTAACTGGTGACGCAGTAAAGCAGCTTTGAATAATGATGCGTTATTTTCTGTGAGACGCAAAGGCTTCTATTTCATTATATTTATACGTATTGTTCAACGTTCAGTGGTTTTGGTTTCCCTGCGTCAGCTAAGCATTCAGTCACAGACATTTCCCTGCGGCGGTGCTGCCCGTGTGTCTGCAGATAAAGTAACTGAATCTCTAGTGTCTGAGCTTCACACGATGGGACCCAGAAGGGAACTGCGACAGAGAGAACTAAGGGGGAATGAAGTGGCCCCAGCGGGCAGGGCCGGGCCCCTCGGATACCGAGTGTAGGGACTGATGTAACCGCGGCTGTAACCACATGTGACCTGTACACGACTGTATATACCGAGGGGGGGTTAAACATTATATCCTGGAAACATCAACTCAACACGGGGCAGTGGGAAGAAGTTGGGGGCACAGCACGGGGCAGTGGGAAGAAGTTGGGGGCACAGCACGGGGCAATGGGAAGAAGTTGGGGGCACAGCACGGGGCAGTGGGAAGAAGTTGGGGGGCACAATACCAGACAGTGTGAAAAAGTTGGGGGGTACAACACGGGGAAGTGTGAAGAAGTTGGGGGCACAACACGGGGCAATGGGAAGAAGTTGGGGGCACAACACGGGGCAATGGGAAGAAGTTGGAGGCACAACATGGGGCAATGGGAAGAAGTTGGGGGCACAACATGGGGCAATGGGAAGAAGTTGGGGGCACAACATGGGGCAATGGGAAGAAGTTGGGGGCACAACATGGGGCAATGGGAAGAAGTTGGGGGCACAACATGGGGCAATGGGAAGAAGTTGGGGGCACAACATGGGGCAATGGGAAGAAGTTGGGGGCACAACACGGGGCAATGGGAAGAAGTTGGGGGCACAACACGGGGCAATGGGAAGAAGTTGGGGGCACAACACGGGGCAATGGGAAGAAGTTGGGGGCACAACACGGGGCAATGGGAAGAAGTTGGGGGCACAACACGGGGCAATGGAAGAAGTTGGGGGCACAACACGGGGCAATGGGAAGAAGTTGGGGGCACAACATGGGGCAATGGGAAGAAGTTGGGGGCACAACATGGGGCAATGGGAAGAAGTTGGGGGCACAACATGGGGCAATGGGAAGAAGTTGGGGGCACAACATGGGGCAATGGGAAGAAGTTGGGGGCACAACATGGGGCAATGGGAAGAAGTTGGGGGCACAATGCCAGACAGTGGGAAGAAGTTGGGGGCACAATGCCAGACAGTGGGAAGAAGTTGGGGGCACAATGCCAGACAGTGGGAAGAAGTTGGGGGCACAATGCCAGACAGTGGGAAGAAGTTGGGGGCACAATGCCAGACAGTGGGAAGAAGTTGGGGGCACAATGCCAGACAGTGGGAAGAAGTTGGGGGCACTATAGGTGCTAATATCACAGAGAATCTATTGGGGGGCACTATAGGTGCTAATATCACAGAGAATCTATTGGGGGGCACTATAGGTGCTAATATCACAGAGAATCTATTGGGGGGCACTATAGGTGCTAATATCACAGAGAATCTATTGGGGGGCACTATAGGTGCTAATATCACAGAGAATCTATTGGGGGGCACTATAGGTGCTAATATCACAGAGAATCTATTGGGGGGCACTATAGGTGCTAATATCACAGAGAATCTATTGGGGGGCACTATAGGTGCTAATATCACAGAGAATCTATTGGGGGGCACTATAGGTGCTAATATCACAGAGAATCTATTGGGGGGCACTGTACCCCCAGGCTCTATAGAGACGGACTGGGCAATACCTGGCCGTGGATCTTACTTTGCTTCTTCATGTAGACATGGGGGTCGGACGCCAGGGCCAGGATGTTCCCAATCAGGGGGAGTCCGGGGGGTCCCGGGGGGAAGCCGCGGGGTTTCCTCTGCTTTACGATCTGTCGCACCAGGAACCCCCCGATCAGCAGAGCGGCGGCCACTAAAGCAACGAGCGGGACGGGGGGGAACATGGTGCCGGGATCCCCAGGGCCCATCTCTCGCTGCTGCTCAGGGAGCCATTCCCGCCCCGAACCTGCCTTCTCCCCTGTCCCCTCCCACCGGCTGCACTTAGGGGCGGGGTTACAGAGCCCAAACGTGCAGGGACTTCCTACTTCCGCCCTTACAGCCGCCTACTGCCTTCTGATTGGCTACTCCGCTGCCCGGGCCCCACCCCCATATAGCTTTACCAGTAGGCGGGGCAGCCGCTTTGTCACTGTAATTGAAGAAAATGGGTTGGACTTTTATATGTTTTATTGGGTGTTTGGGGCTTCTCTGGGGTCTCACCCTATATATTAGGTACCTACCTAGTGCTACCAACCCCTATTTCTGTAGGGAAATGAGAGCAGAGCAGGCAGTAACCCTTCCAACACTTTCCCCTGTCTCTGCCCCTATATATTAGGTACCTACCTAGTGCTACCAACCCCTATTTCTGTAGGGAAATGAGAGCAGGGCAGGCAGTAACCCTTCCAACACTTTCCCCTGTCTCTGCCCCTATATATTAGGTACCTACCTAGTGCTACCAACCCCTATTTCTGTAGGGAAATGAGAGCAGGGCAGGCAGTAACCCTTCCAACACTTTCCCCTGTCTCTGCCCCTATATATTAGGTACCTACCTAGTGCTACCAACCCCTATTTCTGTAGGGAAATGAGAGCAGGGCAGGCAGTAACCCTTCCAACACTTTCCCCTGTCTCTGCCCCTATATATTAGGTACCTACCTAGTGCTACCAACCCCTATTTCTGTAGGGGAATGAGAGCAGGGCAGGCAGTAACCCTTCCAACACTTTCCCCTGTCTCTGCCCCTATATATTAGGTACCTACCTAGTGCTACCAACCCCTATTTCTGTAGGGGAATGAGAGCAGGGCAGGCAGTAACCCTTCCAACACTTTCCCCTGTCTCTGCCCCTATATATTAGGTACCTACCTAGTGCTACCAACCCCTATTTCTGTAGGGAAATGAGAGCAGGGCAGGCAGTAACCCTTCCAACACTTTCCCTGTCTCTGCCCCTATATATTAGGTACCTACCTAGTGCTACCAACCCCTATTTCTGTAGGGAAATGAGAGCAGGGCAGGCAGTAACCCTTCCAACACTTTCCCCTGTCTCTGCCCCTATATATTAGGTACCTACCTAGTGCTACCAACCCCTATTTCTGTAGGGAAATGAGAGCAGGGCAGGCAGTAACCCTTCCAACACTTTCCCCTGTCTCTGCCCCTATATATTAGGTACCTACCTAGTGCTACCAACCCCTATTTCTGTAGGGAAATGAGAGCAGGGCAGGCAGTAACCCTTCCAACACTTTCCCCTGTCTCTGCCCCTATATATTAGGTACCTACCTAGAACCTAGTACCTCTATTCTTCTTCCCTTTGTCATAGTTTAATATTCTCTTTCTTTGGAATGTTCCTTAGACAGATCCATTGGGAATATCATGAGTTGGATTCTTGGCTCCATTTAGAATGTTTCAGTGTCAGGAAAGATTAAAAAAATGATATGTAGGAAGGAATGTTCTGGGCACACAATAAGCTGTACCCCCATACTGTACTGTCTAAGGGAAACACTATGGCACCCCCTACCCATATGTATAAATACAAATATACAGAGAAGGAATGTTCTGGGCACACAATAAGCTGTACCCCCATACTGTACTGTCTAAGGGAAACACTATGGCACCCCCTACCCATATGTATAAATACAAATATACAGAGAGGGAATGTTCTGGGCACACAATAAGCTGTACCCCCATACTGTACTGTCTAAGGGAAACACTATGGCACCCCCTACCCATATGTATAAATACAAATATACAGAGAAGGAATGTTCTGGGCACACAATAAGCTGTACCCCCATACTGTACTGTCTAAGGGAAACACTATGGCACCCCCTACCCATATGTATAAATACAAATATACAGAGAGGGAATGTTCTGGGCACACAATAAGCTGTACCCCCATACTGTACTGTCTAAGGGAAACACTATGGCACCTCCTACCCATATGTATAAATACAAATATACAGAGAAGGAATGTTCTGGGCACACAATAAGCTGTACCCCATACTGTACTGTCTAAGGGAAACACTATGGCACCCCCTACCCATATGTATAAATACAAATATACAGAGAAGGAATGTTCTGGGCACACAATAAGCTGTACCCCCATACTGTACTGTCTAAGGGAAACACTATGGCACCCCCTACCCATATGTATAAATACAAATATACAGAGAAGGAATGTTCTGGGCACACAATAAGCTGTACCCCCATACTGTACTGTCTAAGGGAAACACTATGGCACCCCCTACCCATATGTATAAATACAAATATACAGAGAAGGAATGTTCTGGGCACACAATAAGCTGTACCCCCATACTGTACTGTCTAAGGGAAACACTGTGGCACCTCCTACCCATATGTATAAATACAAATATACAGAGAAGGAATGTTCTAGGCACACATTATCTCGTATAGATTACTATGTTGGCAATGTTTACGAGGGAACTGATAACTCACTAGAGATTGTCCCAGTTCCCTAGTTAACTGGGAGATAACGACCTGCCCTCTCCCCTCTATAGGCTGGGTCACATGACTCGTTTATGCTGCAAACAAGATAATCTTTATGGGGGGTTTCCTGGGAGGGGCAGATAAGAGAATGCTCTGATAGGTTCATGACTGTAAAGATATTTCCCCAATTGCAAAACTGGGGGAAAAAATGACAGTGGAAATCTCTTTATTCTCATTGTATTTTTCTCCGTAAAACCATAAAATCTCCTTTCTGTTGATTGGTCCCAGTGAGTCGCTGTCACTCCGAGACCCCCAGTTTGGCCTCAGTCTTCATTCCATCCAGTCAGTCGGTGGGGGATTCTCTCTAACGAGTGGGTCTCTCCGCTCACAGTAAGTGACCTTGCGAATTGGCTCAATTAGTCAACAGATCTATTGTAATTAACTTGCCGGTCTGTAGTCCCCTGCCCCGAGAGTGCTAATGAAATCTGACAGCGCTCTAAATGGCCCCGTAGGGTATAATAGGGCACGTTGCACTCTCATTCCGGGGGGGGGGGGGTTAGAGAATAGTGTGTACCAATGGGCTGAAGCTGCATCTGAGTGGGGGGGGGGCAGCTGGGGGGCCACCGATTGGACCCTCCAGATAATCAACCAATTGTTGCTGTGATGCTTATGGGGCCCAAAAACTCTTACTGCAAATAAATATTCAATAAAAACATTCTTTATGTTTTTCTTCACCCCCCCACCCCCCCCCCAAGCCTCAATTGGGATAAACTGTACGGACCATAGAAACCTACCAGCAATTCCACCTTCAGCCTCTAGATGGAGCTGTGTAGCATGAATATTCTGTGCACTATACCCTAATGTTATACTATGGGAAACAGTATGGCAGCTCCATCTAATATGAACGTATGTAAATATACAAAAAAAGAAATGTTTTGGGCAAAATAAATTTTTTATTAAGAGTTGAACTCACGGATATAAGGAGGTTCCGGTGCTTATAATTGGCTGACACTGGTCTGTAGATTCCTCGGGGCAGGAGGCTCATTGTCATTCCTCCGCCGTCCCGATCCCTCCTGCCAAAAAGGATGTTTCATCTTTCATTTAAGAATTACACAGAGGTTCCCAGTCGGCTCCGTCTCTGCGATTGGCTGCAACCTTCAAATCAATATAAATCAATGACAGGTCTTTAAAATAAGTCAGTTGAGTCATCGTGTCATTTCTCTGCCTCCTCATTCCCTACAGTAAGTCTCTCCTGGAACCGCTCATAGTGTGTCAGCAAGATGTTTCCCCTCCGCAGAGCCTGCCCCCCCCCCCCCCCCGGGGAAGGACCTGGGCCTGAAATGGTTACACGGGGTTAATAAAGTTGGTCTCTCTGTCCCTATATATTAGGTACCTACCTAGTGCTACCAACCCCTATTTCTGTAGGGAAATGAGAGCAGGGCAGGCAGTAACCCTTCCAACACTTTCCCCTGTCTCTGCCCCTATATATTAGGTACCTACCTAGTGCTACCAACCCCTATTTCTGTAGGGAAATGAGAGCAGGGCAGGCAGTAACCCTTCCAACACTTTCCCCTGTCTCTGCCCCTATATATTAGGTACCTACCTAGTGCTACCAACCCCTATTTCTGTAGGGAAATGAGAGCAGGGCAGGCAGTAACCCTTCCAACACTCTCCCCTGTCTCTGTCCCTATATATTAGGTACCTACCTAGTGCTACCAACCCCTATTTCTGTAGGGAAATGAGAGCAGGGCAGGCAGTAACCCTTCCAACACTTTCCCCTGTCTCTGCCCCTATATATTAGGTACCTACCTAGTGCTACCAACCCCTATTTCTGTAGGGAAATGAGAGCAGGGCAGGCAGTAACCCTTCCAACACTTTCCCCTGTCTCTGCCCCTATATATTAGGTACCTACCTAGTGCTACCAACCCCTATTTCTGTAGGGAAATGAGAGCAGGGCAGGCAGTAACCCACTATGTTACCAATTAGTAGACGGCACCTCATTCACTATTAGTATCACTTTGGTGAGTTTTATTTGCCTTTGAAATAATGAACCAACCTCCAAGATAAACTGAGATTGAATTAATTTTGAGAATTGATTAAAGCCAAGTATGAATCACTGTACTAAATGGGATTAATACTCCCCCTGTTACTGTGGTTGGGGCAAATGCTCTGTGGGCACCACGTGTGACTCACAGGCTCTTCCTCCTGTCTCAAGTGGAAACACTTTGATCCTAAGAAAAGATGGGAAATTCTCTCTACCCCCCCAGGCTCTGCCCCACAGCATTTGTGCAGTTGAATTCATTATCCCCAAGGTTTGGGGGTGCAGGAGTATAGGGGGGCCAGTGGGGTCCCTGACTGATGTACAATATATGTGTGAGATACAGATCATTATCCCCAAGGTTTGGGGGTGCAGGAGTATAGGGGGGCCAGTGGGGTCCCTGACTGATGTACAATATATGTGTGAGATACAGATCATTATCCCCAAGGTTTGGGGGTGCAGGAGTATAGGGGGGCCAGTGGGGTCCCTGACTGATGTACAATATATGTGTGAGATACAGATCATTATCCCCAAGGTTTGGGGGTGCAGGAGTATAGGGGGGCCAGTGGGGTCCCTGACTGATGTACAATATATGTGTGAGATACAGATCATTATCCCCAAGGTTTGGGGGTGCAGGAGTATAGGGGGGCCAGTGGGGTCCCTGACTGATGTACAATATATGTGTGAGATACAGATCATTATCCCCAAGGTTTGGGGGTGCAGGAGTATAGGGGGGCCAGTGGGGTCCCTGACTGATGTACAATATATGTGTGAGATACAGATCATTATCCCCAAGGTTTGGGGGTGCAGGAGTATAGGGGGGCCAGTGGGGTCCCTGACTGATGTACAATATATGTGTGAGATACAGATCATTATCCCCAAGGTTTGGGGGTGCAGGAGTATAGGGGGGCCAGTGGGGTCCCTGACTGATGTACAATATATGTGTGAGATACAGATCATTATCCCCAAGGTTTGGGGGTGCAGGAGTATAGGGGGGCCAGTGGGGTCCCTGACTGATGTACAATATATGTGTGAGATACAGATCATTATCCCCAGGGTTTGGGGGTGCAGGGATATAGGGGGGCCAGTGGGGTCCCTGACTGATGTACAATATATGTGTGAGATACAGATCATTATCCCCAGGGTTTGGGGGTGCAGGGATATAGGGGGGCCAGTGGGGCCCCTGACTGATGTACAATATATGTGTGAGATACAGATCATTATCCCCAGGGTTTGGGGGTGCAGGGATATAGGGGGGCCAGTGGGGTCCCTGACTGATGTACAATATATGTGTGAGATACAGATCATTATCCCCAAGGTTTGGGGGTGCAGGAGTATAGGGGGGCCAGTGGGGTCCCTGACTGATGTACAATATATGTGTGAGATACAGATCATTATCCCCAAGGTTTGGGGGTGCAGGAGTATAGGGGGGCCAGTGGGGTCCCTGACTGATGTACAATATATGTGTGAGATACAGATCATTATCCCCAGGGTTTGGGGGTGCAGGAGTATAGGGGGGCCAGTGGGGCCCCTGACTGATGTACAATATATGTGTGAGATACAGATCATTATCCCCAGGGTTTGGGGGTGCAGGAGTATAGGGGGGCCAGTGGGGTCCCTGACTGATGTACAATATATGTGTGAGATACAGATCATTATCCCCAGGGTTTGGGGGTGCAGGGATATAGGGGGGCTCGGGCAGTTGATGACGTGATTGTTTCAGCTTTTATCTGCAATTTGTCACTATTGTTATCACTGACTAATTAGCTCATTAAAGTGACCACAACTCATTTGCGATATGAAAACCTACAAAACACTTTTATTGTAATGTGTTTCTCTGTAGGTTTTGTGTTTCCATGAAATATTGATAAAATTGGAAGGAACATGGCGTGACTTCTTGTGATTCGATTGGACAGACAAACGATATGATAAGAGATAGAAAAAGCCACATGTTATATAACAAAGGTAAAACACGTGTAGGAACCGGTTTTGTGTTACACAACCAGCAACACACACAGTGTGACTCATGTATGTCGTTATGTTATGAAGTCAAAACAGCAAAACCTGAGTGTCATTTACTGGGAGGGGTCAGTCTCACCGGCCTACAGTACCCAGCAGCACCTCTATGGCCAGTAATGAGGCCTTTCCCCATAACTGAGCCCATTCCCTTTATCAGCTTAGTCGCTCTTCCCTGTACTTTCTCTATTTCATTACTGCCCCCCCTTATATATTTATATATAGTGACCCCCCCCTTAACTGCCCCTTCCCCAGTGTAACCAATCCCAACTGGGCCAGCCTTTCCCCATAACTGAGCCCATTCCCTTTATCAGCTTAGTCGCTCTTCCCTGTACTTTCTCTATTTCATTACTGCCCCCCCTTATATATTATATATAGTGATCCTACCCCCCCTTAACTGCCCCCCCCCCCCCCCCAGTGTAACCAATCCCAACTGGGCCAGCCTTTCCCCATAACTGAGCCCATTCCCTTTATCAGCTTAGTCGCTCTTCCCTGTACTTTCCCTATTTCATTACTGCCCCCCTTATATATTTATCTATAGTGACCCCCCCTTAACTGCCCCTTCCCCAGTGTAACCAATCCCAACTGGGCCAGCCTTTCCCCATAACTGAGCCCATTCCCTTTATCAGCTTAGTCGCTCTTCCCTGTACTTTCTCTATTTCATTACTGCCCCCCCTTATATATTTATATATAGTGACCCCCCCTTATATATTTATATATAGTGAAGATTCTTTAGTTTCCCTCCTGTAACTGAATAGGGGGTACAGCTATATGTTGGCTTTGAACCCGTTTAACTCCCTCAAAATAAGCTCTCAAATCTCAAGTCAGAATCCCTCTATGTGCATCTAAGAATGTAAAGAATGAATGTTTTGTGTGTGACGTCTTTTGTGCAAAAATAACCAAAATCTTCCACTGACTTGTCCTAAAACAACTAATTTTGTTGTCAAGATCTCTAGATAAAGAAAGAATAGGTCACAGCCCCCCCCCCCCATCCTTCTGTGTTTCAACATTTCCAATTTTTCTCTGTATATTTGTATTTATACAGTGGCTTGCAAAAGTATTCAGCCCCCTTGAACTTTCCCACATTTTGTCACATTACAGCCACAAACATGAATCCATTTTATTGGAATTCCACGGGAAAGCCCAATACAAAGTGGGGTACACGGGAAAGCCCAATACAAAGTGGGGTACACGGGAAAGCCCAATACAAAGTGGGGTACAAGGGAAAGCCCAATACAAAGTGGGGTACACGGGAAAGCCCAATACAAAGTGGGGTACACGTGAGAAGTGGAAGGAAAATCATACATGATTCCAAACATTTTTTTACAAATAAATAAGTGCAAAGTGGGGTGTGCGTAATTATTCAGCCCCCTTTGGTCTGAGTGCAGTCAGTTGCCCATAGACATTGCCTGATGAGTGCTAATGACTAAATAGAGTGCCCCAGTGTGTAATCTAATGTCAATACAAATACAGCCAGGGCAACAATGGGTTAAACCCAAACATATCCATGTGTTAGACTGGCCCAGTCACAGCCCAGATCTAAATCCAATGGAGAATCTGTGGCAAGATCTGAAACTGCTGTTCCCAAAGGCTGACCATCTAATCTGACTGAGCTGGAGCTGTTTTGCAAAGAAGAATGGGCAAGGATTTCAGTCTGTAGATGGGCAAAGCTGGTAGAGACAGACCCTAAAGCCTGGCAGCTGGAATTGCAGCAAAAGGGGGTTCTACAGAGTATTGGGGGGCTGAATAATTACGCACACCCCACTTTGCACTTATTTATTTGTAAAAAATGTTTGGAATCATGTATGATTTTCCTTCCACTTCTCACGTGTACCCCACTTTGTATTGGGCTTTCCCGTGGAATTCCAATAAAATTGATTCATGTTTGTGGCTGTAATGTGACAAAATGTGGGAAAGTTCAAGGGGGTCGAATACTTTTGCAAGCCACTGTATACATATGGGTAGGGGGTGCCATAGTGTTTCCCTTAGACAGTACAGTATGGGGGTACAGCTTATTGTGTGCCCAGAACATTCCCTCTCTGTATATTTGTATTTATACATATGGGTAGGGGGTGCCATAGTGTTTCCCTTAGACAGTACAGTATGGGGGTACAGCTTATTGTGTGCCCAGAACATTCCTTCTCTGTATATTTGTATTTATACATATGGGTAGGGGGTGCCATAGTGTTTCCCTTAGACAGTACAGTATGGGGGTACAGCTTATTGTGTGCCCAGAACATTCCCTCTCTGTATATTTGTATTTATACATATGGGTAGGGGGTGCCATAGTGTTTCCCTTAGACAGTACAGTATGGGGGTACAGCTTATTGTGTGCCCAGAACATTCCTTCTCTGTATATTTGTATTTATACATATGGGTAGGGGGTGCCATAGTGTTTCCCTTAGACAATACAGTATGGGGGTACAGCTTATTGTGTGCCCAGAACATTCCTTCTCTGTATATTTGTATTTATACATATGGGTAGGGGGTGCCATAGTGTTTCCCTTAGACAGTACAGTATGGGGGTACAGCTTATTGTGTGCCCAGAACATTCCTTCTCTGTATACCTGTATTTATACATATGGGTAGGGGGTGCCTGTAGGGTGACACACCCGTTTCCCACCTGCAGATGATTGTCAGCCTTTGCGCAACACAGTGTGTGGCCCCCGGCTGGGCTGCCGTGTCACATGACCATTTTTTCAAATGGAATTTAAACTCAGTTGACTCCTTGCAAACACTGCAGTTCTGCCTGTGTCAGTCCCACAATAAAGGGGGAACCTTCTCTTAGTATCGGGGGTGGGGGGGGGGGGGGGGTGGGGGGGGGGGGGGGGGGGGGTTGGTGCTACTGGGGCCACAATACAGAACTTTATATTCATGGGCCACAAAGGGTCCGCCCAATCAGAACTTGTCATTTGCATCACCTGGTATAGCTGCGGGTTGGTTGCTATGGTTACCGCGGATATTTCAGTTACAATTCCGATACCTCGGCTCGTTACATCGTTACAGATCAGCGCCGCCTCGTTCTTATTTATTCCGTTTGGACCTTCAAAAAAAATCCTTTGGAATCTGGAGATTTACATGTATTGGAAAGTGAATATCCCGCGGGATTTACTCACAATAAATGCTGATTTACTGCTTTTTTTGTTTGTGTTTTCATTACAATTGTGTTCTGTGCCGAGAAATCCCTCCGAAAATGCCCCCGAGTCGGCAGGGAACTTGCACTCTACATTAAAGGGGAACTGCACCCAAATAGCATTTTGTTTAATAAAAGTAATTGCAACTCCGGGTCACATTCCAGCTCTCCTATGTGGGTCTGTTGGTCGCAGAACCTCCAGGGCATTGTGGGAAAATACCATTGGCAGATTGTTTGGGAGCATTAATGCTCATTCTTGGAAACCAATAATGTGTTTAAGTTTCACCTGAAACTGGTAAAATAGGAAACTTTGATGGGATTAACTTCCCCTTGAAAGTGGGTAAAATAGGAAACAATGATGGGATTAACTTCCCCTTGAAAGTGGGTAAAATAGGAAACAATGATGGGATTAACTTCCCCTTGAAAGTGTGTGAAATAGGAAATAATGATGGGATTAACTTCCCCTTGAAAGTGTTTGAAATAGAAAACAATGATGGGATTAACTTCCCCTTGAAACCGTGCCCAGGCCAGGCTGTTACTGACTGGGCCGCCAATGGGCTCAATGGGTCTCGGTAGTTAAACACCGGCGCTTTTTGTCAGTCTAAAAAAGTCACAAAGTTTTATAAATCTCAAACATTCATGGTTTTACGAAAAAAATCCTCAAATTTAAAAAAAAAATACTGAATTATATTGAATTTTTCGAGAAAAAAAATGAAACAATCCCATACTGCCCAAAAACGTGAAAATCTCTAAAAAATCTAAACATAAAAAAATGTAACTTTTCTCAGAAAACCTCAGTAAATGTGCCCCCTAGTGCCCCCCGCAGAGCGTCACTGCCCCCTAGTGCCCCCCGCAGAGCGTCACTGCCCCCTAGTGCCCCCCGCAGCGCGTCACTGCCCCCTAGTGCCCCCCGCAGAGCGTCACTGCCCCCTAGTGCCCCCAGCAGCGCGTCACTGCCCCCTAGTGCCCCCCGCAGAGCGTCACTGCCCCCTAGTGCCCCCTGCAGAGCGTCACTGCCCCCTAGTGCCCCCTGCAGAGCGTCACTGCCCCCTAGTGCCCCCCGCAGCGCGTCACTGCCCCCTAGTGCCCCCCGCAGAGCGTCACTGCCCCCTAGTGCCCCCCGCAGCGCGTCACTGCCCCCTAGTGCCCCCCGCAGCGCGTCACTGCCCCCTAGTGCCCCCCGCAGCGCGTCACTGCCCCCTAGTGCCCCCCGCAGCGCGTCACTGCCCCCTAGTGCCCCCCGCAGCGCGTCACTGCCCCCTAGTGCCCCCCGCAGAGCGTCACTGCCCCCTAGTGCCCCCCGCAGCGCGTCACTGCCCCCTAGTGCCCCCCGCAGCGCGTCACTGCCCCCTAGTGCCCCCCGCAGCGCGTCACTGCCCCCTAGTGCCCCCCGCAGAGCGACACTGCCCCCTAGTGCCCCCCGCAGCGCGTCACTGCCCCCTAGTGCCCCCCGCAGAGCGTCACTGCCCCCTAGTGCCCCCCGCAGCGCGTCACTGCCCCCTAGTGCCCCCCGCAGCGCGTCACTGCCCCCTAGTGCCCCCCGCAGAGCGTCACTGCCCCCTAGTGCCCCCCGCAGAGCGTCACTGCCCCCTAGTGCCCCCCAGCAGCGCGTCACTGCCCCCTAGTGCCCCCAGCAGCGCGTCACTGCCCCCTAGTGCCCCCAGCAGCACATCACTGCCCCTAGTGCCCCAGCAGCGCGTCACTGCCCCCTAATGCCCCCAGCAGCGCGTCACTGCTCCCTAGTGCCCCCAGCAGCGCGTCACTGCCCCCTAGTGCCCCCCGCAGCGCGTCACTGCCCCTAGTGCCCCCAGCAGCGCGTCACTGCCCCCTAGTGCCCCCCAGCAGCGCGTCACTGTCCCCTAGTGCCCCCAGCAGCGCGTCACTGTCCCCTAGTGCCCCCCAGCAGCACGTCACTGCCCCCTAGTGCCCCCAGCAGCGCGTCACTGCCCCCTAGTGCCCCCCGCAGCGCATCACTGCCCCCTAGTGCCCCCAGCAGCGCGTCACTGTCCCCTAGTGCCCCCCAGCAGCGCGTCACTGCCCCCTAGTGCCCCCAGCAGCGCGTCACTGCCCCCTAGTGCCCCCAGCAGCGCGTCACTGCCCCCTAGTGCCCCCCAGCAGCGCGTCACTGCCCCCTAGTGCCCCCCAGCAGCGCGTCACTGCCCCCTAGTGCCCCCAGCAGCGCGTCACTGCCCCCTAGTGCCCCCCAGCAGCGCGTCACTGCCCCCTAGTGCCCCCAGCAGCGCGTCACTGTCCCCTAGTGCCCCCAATGTGCATTGCGCCCCTCTGAGTGCTCCCGGGAGTAACTCTCTCTCTATTCCCCATAACTACATTTATAACCTGCCCAGTGTCGGACTGAGCCCCACGGAAAAACCCTGAGGGCCCTGATGGGACCTGACGCCCCAGACCCGGGGGCTCCCTCCCCCGACACCCAGCAGGTAAGTTTAATTGAGGCACATTTGGGGGAGGGGGTTGCGCAGGTGTTGGGAGCCCCTGCGGGAGGGCATCATTGGGGGGTCTATAGCAGAAGCCCCCCGGTCCGACCCTGCCCTTGTCCATAATGCTACAGATAAGCCCCCCAGTCTCCCCAGCAGTAAATCACTGATTCCCAGTCCTTACACACACTGACGTAATATTTGTATTTGGATAGAGAACTGGCTGAAGGATAGATTACACAGAGTGGGGGGAAATGGAGGTGCCATAGTGTTTCCCTTAGACAGTACAGTATGGGGGTACAGCTTATTGTGTGCCCAGAACATTCCCTCTCTGTATATTTGTATTTATACATATGGGTAGGGGGTGCCATAGTGTTTCCCTTAGACAGTACAGTATGGGGGTGCAGCTTATTGTGTGCCCAGAACATTCCTTCTCTGTATATTTGTATTTATACATATGGGTAGGGGGTGCCATAGTGTTTCCCTTAGACAGTACAGTATGGGGGTACAGCTTATTGTGTGCCCAGAACATTCCTTCTCTGTTTATTTGTATTTATACATATGGGTAGGGGGTGCCATAGTGTTTCCCTCAGACAGAACAGTATGGGGGTACAGCTTATTGTGTGCCCAGAACATTCCCTCTCTGTATATTTGTATTTATACATATGGGTAGGGGGTGCCATAGTGTTTCCCTTAGACAGTACAGTATGGGGGTACAGCTTATTGTGTGCCCAGAACATTCCTTCTCTGTATATTTGTATTTATACATATGGGTAGGGGGTGCCATAGTGTTTCCCTTAGACAGTACAGTATGGGGGTACAGCTTATTGTGTGCCCAGAACATTCCCTCTCTGTATATTTGTATTTATACATATGGGTAGGGGGTGCCATAGTGTTTCCCTTAGACAGTACAGTATGGGGGTACAGCTTATTGTGTGCCCAGAACATTCCTTCTCTGTATATTTGTATTTATACATATCGGTAGGAGGTGCCATAGTGTTTCCCTTAGACAGTACAGTATGGGGGTACAGCTTATTGTTTGCCCAGAACATTCCTTCTCTGTATATTTGTATTTATACATATCGGTAGGAGGTGCCATAGTGTTTCCCTTAGACAGTACAGTATGGGGGTACAGCTTATTGTGTGCCCAGAACATTCCTTCTCTGTATATTTGTATTTATACATATGGGTAGGGGGTGCCATAGTGTTTCCCTCAGACAGAACAGTATGTGGGTACAGCTTATTGTGTGCCCAGAACATTCCTTCTCTGTATATTTGTATTTATACATATGGGTAGGGGGTGCCATAGTGTTTCCCTTAGACAGTACAGTATGGGGGTACAGCTTATTGTGTGCCCAGAACATTCCTTCTCTGTATATTTGTATTTATACATATGGGTAGGAGGTGCCATAGTGTTTCCCTTAGACAGTACAGTATGGGGGTACAGCTTATTGTGTGCCCAGAACATTTCTTCTCTGTATATTTGTATTTATACATATGGGTAGGAGGTGCCATAGTGTTTCCCTTAGACAGTACAGTATGGGGGTACAGCTTATTGTGTGCCCAGAACATTCCTTCTCTGTATATTTGTATTTATACATATGGGTAGGGGGTGCCATAGTGTTTCCCTTAGACAGTACAGTATGGGGGTACAGCTTATTGTGTGCCCAGAACATTCCTTCTCTGTATATTTGTATTTATACATATGGGTAGGAGGTGCCATAGTGTTTCCCTTAGACAGTACAGTATGGGGGTACAGCTTATTGAGTGCCCAGAACATTCCCTCTCTGTATATTTGTATTTATACATATGGGTAGGAGGTGCCATAGTGTTTCCCTTAGACAGTACAGTATGGGGGTACAGCTTATTGTGTGCCCAGAACATTCCTTCTCTGTATATTTGTATTTATACATATGGGTAGGAGGTGCCATAGTGTTTCCCTTAGACAGTACAGTATGGGGGTACAGCTTATTGTGTGCCCAGAACATTCCCTCTCTGTATATTTGTATTTATACATATGGGTAGGGGGTGCCATAGTGTTTCCCTTAGACAGTACAGTATGGGGGTACAGCTTATTGTGTGCCCAGAACATTCCCTCTCTGTATATTTGTATTTATACATATGGGTAGGGGGTGCCATAGTGTTTCCCTTAGACAGTACAGTATGGGGGTACAGCTTATTGTGTGCCCAGAACATTCCTTCTCTGTATATTTGTATTTATAACAATACAATGTTCTGGGCACACAATAAGCTGCTATTCTGGGCTGGGGGGGGAATATTGGGGACTATTGGCCCCAGCAATAATATAATTGTTCTTTCTATACAGGGAGCCATTGCCCATTGTAACCTCCCCTCACTGTTCCGACAATGGAATCTTCAGCCTGGAATTGAACCAGCAACCGCCTCGGCCGACGCCTTCTTTTCCAGAATAAAATCGGAACTGGGGATCCAAATACATTTGTACATTTCCGACACCGATTTCCCCCCACCCCCAGGGATAATTGTTTATTGAATGGCAGGGCATTAATTTCAGTAAATCTGCCCCCACCTACCCTATCATACGTCACTCACACGGGGTATCAGGGGCAGATGGTTCCATTTTGGGGTATTTCATTCTGTATTTATGCGCAAAACTCTCATTCTCATTCATTTGTTACAATGGATCTCTATAGAGCAGACCCCCCCCCCCCCTTGCAGGGCACATTTAGTTCAAATCGAATCGAATAACAAATAAATTGTACGATGTATATTGAAGGCTAAAACAATAGTATTATCGAGATGTTTTACGGAATTCGTTTGCTCTAGAATTTCCTCCTTATATCGATATTATCGTGTCCGTATGAATAAGCGATGGGACCGTTCCCAATAAACGAATAATCTCGGAACCGGACAGGGTCCAACTGCTAAAGAACTGGAATTGATGTTGTAAGTAGCAAGAACTGCCGGTTCGTTTGCGTTGATATTTATTGCGTTGCGCGTTGCGGTGGGGCAAATAACGCTCCCTGCCTTTGCGCCGATACGTAGAATCGTATGAAAAAGGAACAGATTTGTTGGGACAATCAGTAATGTTTAGAAATTCGGCAGAAAATGACAATAAATAAACACAATAACAAATATAGAGAATTTAACGAATGTAAATGCCCCCAACGCAATAACATTTACTTACTCGCAGCCCAATTACCTTCCCTGCCCAGTAAAACCAACCTGCCCAATGTGCCGGGGATTCTCACACCCTAATTAGCAGGATCCCTTAATTAGCGCCAATGAAAAAGAAACCGTCGCTCTGCGCCGACTGAAGGGGCAAAGTGAACCCGATCGCGGTTTAAAGCACGAATTTTTGCGAAGTACCCCAAAATGTTTACTGACCCTCTATGTCGTACTGCTCCCCCTTGTGGCGGCAGGGAGAGAATAGAGAGCGATCTATAGGATTCCAATAATGATAGCAACCTCCAGTCTGATACCCCCATAGAAGCAAAGCCTCCCTTGTGCTGGGGGTACAAAGTGATGGGGGGTGCATAATAATGGGGGGGTACGTAGTGATGGGGGGTACATAGTAATGTGGGGGGGGGGGTACGTAGTGATGGGGGGGTACATAGTAATGTGGGGGGGGGGGTACGTAGTGATGGGGGGGTACATAGTAATGTGGGGGGGTACGTAGTGATGGGGGTACATAGTAATGTGGGGGGGTACGTAGTGATGGGGGGTACATAGTAATGGTGGGGGGGGGTGTAATAATATCACTGCTGTCTCATGAGTAATTACTGATTATTTCCCACTCCCTCATCTTAGCCCTATATACTCATTCTATCCAGAAACCATCGTATCCCTCCCAGACAAGGTGATTAAGGTTGTCGGCAAGATAGAGGGGTGAGTTTGGGGGGCAAAGGGATAACATGGGGGTGCATTGCTATGTATCAGTAAGTGTGAGTGTATGTGAGTGTGGGGGGCACAGGGATAACATGGGGGTGCATTGCTATGTATCAGTAAGTGTGAGTGTATGTGAGTGTGGGGGGCACAGGGATAACATGGGGGTGCATTGCTATGTATCAGTAAGTGTGAGTGTATGTGAGTGTGGGGGGCACAGGGATAACATGGGGGTGCATTGCTATGTATCAGTAAGTGTGAGTGTATGTGAGTGTGGGGGGCACAGGGATAACATGGGGGTGCATTGCTATGTATCAGTAAGTGTGAGTGTATGTGAGTGTGGGGGGCACAGGGATAACATGGGGGTGCATTGCTATGTATCAGTAAGTGTGAGTGTATGTGAGTGTGGGGGCACAGGGATAACATGGGGGTGCATTGCTATGTATCAGTAAGTGTGAGTGTATGTGAGTGTGGGGGGCACAGGGATAACATGGGGGTGCATTGCTATGTATCAGTAAGTGTGAGTGTATGTGAGTGTGGGGGGCACAGGGATAACATGGGGGTGCATTGCTATGTATCAGTAAGTGTATCAGGAACGGAAGGTCAGACATACTGTATTCGTATTTGTGTGTGCAAGAGAGGGATCGTACTGAGTGCACACTCACACTCACATACACACACTCACATACACACACTCACACTCAGTACCCCACCCCCTGCCCGC